>NC_042987.1:21900023-22200023 GCF_901001165.1 Salmo trutta | reverse complement strand
CATAATGTTTCTTAAGACCTGCCAAAATTATAATATTTTCTTTGATGGATTTAACACTTGAATTGTGGTTATGTCTTAGTCAAATATTATATCTGTTTGGGCTTCTTGCGGTCAATTTGCAGTGTAGAAATTATTTGTGATTATGTTCCAGGCCCCCCGACCATCCGCTCAAGAAAAAAATCGTCCCGCCGCTGAATCTAGTTAATGATCCATGACCTACAATAACATAAACTAATGAAAATGCTGTTGTGTTCTTTTAAATCTGTTTTATTTCTTCATATTCTAATGTTCACCAGGACCTTCATAAATTATTTTTCTGATAACATACATGTATTTATTAGACTGTTAGAATGTTGCAGTCAAAATGACTGGTCATTGGCTCAGAACGGGATGGCTCGAGGCCAGGCTTTTCTAGTGTTAAAATCACATCCTCTATGTAGGCTAACCTATGACTTGTAGAGAGAGAAAGAGCGAGAGAGTGTTTCCTTTAATGACTGTACGATTCAGTGGGTTCAGCAGGCCTAGCACTGGCAGACTGGCCACACAATCCCAGATGGTAATAATAGCTGATGCCTCACACACATTGTGATGTAACACAACAGATCTTCCAGCAATGAGAGGGAGGCTTACTGGGATTAGAGTGATTAAGGGGAGTAGTGTGTTGACACACTGTAGTTCAGAAGAGGACAGTCACCAAGAATCTCTCCTTAGAGCAGTAAGGACTGGAGACTAAACTGGATTTTTTTTCTTCATGAATCATGATGCACTCTGCTCTAGAATATGTTAAGAGTTCAAAGTGTATTTTGTGATATTTGCATTTGATGTTTTTTTAACATCATATCTTGGTTAGTTGCATAGGCTATACTGTAACTGCAGTGGTAGTATAGCACTATTAGTGGTGAGGTGCGATAGTGCACACACAAGGTTGTGTGAACTGCATAATTGGTTTAAGGTTGCAAGCAGGACAACAAAATAGTGTGGGGAGTTCCTCATTTATTGTAGTGGTTTTGGTTCTGTGCCATGCTGTCAGAACCTGCTGGGAAAAATCCCTTATGATTTGCTTGGAGGGAATAACTCATGTTACAGACAGTGCCAACTTCTCCAACAACGATGACCCCTTTTTAACAATCGTACCTCTTCATAAATATGTCTGGGTTGATTTACCCCCCACCCAAATAAACAGTTAAAGAGGGAAAAAGTGGTGATTTTCAAGCCTTTTTTGATGGGCTACCTTGAACTTTGTTGAAAGTCCTCACTATACAGTTTCATTGAGTGAAGGACGGAAGGGTAGACGGAAATAGCTGGAGGTGATGTTGGCAGTAGTGGAGAAACAGATAGATGACACTGTTTTCCCTGCTTCACCCTGAGACCAGCAACCGGAATGGAAGGAAACTTAAAAAGCTCTGTCTTTGTCACCCCTCCTGGGCATGTACCTACAACTGAAGAGTAGCAGATCCATCCAGTGTCTTGGATGGGCAAATTCTTGACTGTCAGCATCTGTGCAGAGAAACACAAGGCCCTGGAGGGACAGTTAGTTCCCTCATATTTACTTCTAAAACTAAGCTAGGTGACTGACTGTCTCTGGTGACAGACAGACAGGCTCTCCCTGACCTAAATATACACCTAGCTGATACTGATGCCAACAGACAGATAGAGGAGAGACAATTTCAAGGAAGATTACTCAAGAAATATACAATCCCAAGTCATAGCCTATTTCAAATTGTGATATTTTCTATTTTAAACATGGGCAGACTATCAAGTCTACATTTGGTCTGTCTGTAATAGAGGGAGGGAGATAGAGGAGAAAAATGCCAGCCCTGGCAGGACTCTCATTTCTCTATTGCCCTCGTGTGGCTATTTCTAATTAGAGGAAGACAGGAGGGAGTGGACAGAGAGTTGGCAGGCAGCAGAGAGATAGAACCACCGCAGTCAGCAAGACCATCACAGACAGTGCAAACACACTCTCAATCCAACATGAGCGATTTCAGCTTCGCTCCTCTCATCTCCTCGTCTCTCCCCACTGGCTTTTTTCTCAGCAGCACCCCTCTCATTTCGGCTCTGACAGAGTGAAATGAGGGGATGCCGCAGATTCCAATTCCCCTCGACTCCAAGAGTCTAATGCAATTAAGAAAGACTGTTGAGAAAATGAAAAAAAGATTGAGACATTCTTAATCCAATCAAAAGGGCACGCGAGGCCAAATTAGCTGTCCAGACAGTTATATCAATACTACCACTGGGCCTCAGGAAAACAATGATTTCTTGTTAATTGTTTGTTGTAATATTTAACAGCTACATAGAGAGTGAATGATATCAGTGGCAATGTGAGAATAGTAAGGAAGTCAACGAAGGGACAAGCATTGCAGTGTATGTATTGTATGCACTGCAAGAGAGCAACCATTTTGCACCAGTGGAGGCTGCTGAGGGGAGGACTGCTTATAATAATGGGCGGAAGGGAGTGAAGGGAATAGTATCAAACACATGGTTTTCATGTTTTCAATACCATTCGATTCGCTCTATTCCTTCCGTTACACTCCATTCCAGCCATTATGAGCTGTCCTCCCCTCAGCAGCCTCCACTGTCAACCATACACAAAACTGACAATGTAATCATACTTCTGTTTCTCCTCCTTTCTCTGAGCCTGCATACTACTTTGTTACCAAGGGCAATGTAAATCTAGGACAACAGATATCTTACTCTTCAACAACGATAATCTTATCTCATTGTGCCTAAGAGGAATGAACAACACATCTGAAAATAATCTTCAGAGTTTTGTTGTGCAAGGTCAAAGACTGGATTTTTTCCCTCTCTATTTTCTTCCAGAAATGCTTTTGATTATATTATTATATTATATCGCTCAATACTCTCTCTTCATCATTCCCCCCTCTGATTGGTTTCAAAAGGTTTGATGGAGTTCAAGGAATCTGGTTCGGAATGAAAGCGCCCACAGATCCTTGGCACACAACGCTGTTCAATTCGATTGAGCCAATTTTGTGTGCTCGCTGGGCTGAGACAGCAGGATGTAAAAACATGGAGGAAAGAAGTCAGGCTAATGGATGGAAGGGCGCAGCAGCACCACGTGGAGTCCCATGGCGTATGACCAAACAGAATGATGACAAAGAAACCTGTCAGACACCCATGTTGTCTCATACAGTACATCTCAGGTCACGGACACTACATCCTACAATACATTCACATCCTACAATACATTCACATCCTACAATACATTCACATCCTATAATCAATCAAGGTTTCTGGTGAAGGATGTTCCCAGAACGTGTTAGAAATCTTTCTCCTCAACTTGTCCTAAAGTAAAGAAATGGTGAAAAAGGACGTATGCTTAACCTCCTGCTGATGTCTGTACATTTCTTTTTGTTAGAAAAAATCGTGTGAAATAAATGATTTTGAAAGTACATCCAGACACTTGTCTTAATTGAACTCTAGGGTAGTCCTTCGGGCCCAATATCTTCAGCTTATAGTACAAACTAAGTACCATAGTATTGATTAACTCACACATGGATTACCCAGGCGAGGCTAACCATTGATTGGGATATAGAGCTGAGACTGAGCTCTGTGCCCATCCCTCTACCTGCCCTCTTATATCCTTGAAATCACTGCAGTCGGTTGGAGCTTTTTCCACCTGATACCTTGAAACCTCGGTTAACACTACAGAATGCCTTAAAGCCAAAGAAGTCACTGAATAGTTCAGTTTCCAGCTAGTATGTAACTGGCCTGAAGTGGATGATAATCATGTAGGTGTACAGTACTTGACACAGACCCAGTTGGCCATTTAGTTCTAGTAGCTTCTGCCAAGCTCTAAATGAGCGAGGTAAAGTGTACATACCTATTCTGGTTACATATAGTAGGTTGCATCCGAAATGTCACTCTATTCCCTACAGAGTGCACTACTTTTGACCAGAGCAATGTGAGTCCTGGTCAAAATTTGTGCACTATATTTGGAATAGGGTGCCATTTGGGATGCGGCCTGTTTTTTTTCTATATTTCCCTCAATTAATCCTTAGTGATGTTGTTTCTGGGTCAGGAATACACAAGGAGATTATTTCAAATCAACTCTCTGCATTATGCATTACCAGGCCTCCTCACTGGTTGTAATGGAAGAAAAGGCAGGCAGGCAGGCAGGCAGGCAGGCAGGCACTGTTTATGTTATTGATCTCCATCATGTACTAGGAAGGTCCAGAGAGAGAAGCAGCAGCTAGCCTATCGCTTAAGCTGGAGCAACGTGATGCTCACATGACCGATTGTTGTCTCCAGGGGCTCCACACAGATAAAGAGCCAAATGGGGAGATTATAATGACCCGATTGTTCAAGCAGTCAAGCAGCTGGAAGCAGCATTTTACTCAAACAAATGCCTTTGTTTTCCAAGACGGTTAGCAAGGCTGCTTTGGCTGGTCCTTTCAGGAACGCTAAGAGACACTTCATGGGAAGAGTCTGAGTTTTCTTCAATATGTTCTACTGAATTTGTATTCATAAATGTTTTTTTGACTCGCTTGGCATTTTCTTCTCATATGTTCTAATGAGGCTTTGATGGCAGGATGCAGAAGCAATGTGTTTTGCTGGTTGTTTGTCAGTCAGTAAGAGCGAGGCCCACAGATACAAACTGTAATATCAAGGTTGGCTGCACCAATAACACAGGAGATCCAGCATGAATCAGAGCATTACAGAGAGAAATAAAAACCATTTCATCCCATCTTGGGAACCAAACATTGTAAACATCCAAACACACACAAGGTTCCATATCACTGCGTAAAGGAATATACAGTAATTTCTTGTTTTCCTCCCTCTAATTTTAGGATTTAGTTTGTACTGGTTGTCTACAGTCAGTGCCTTGCTTTAACCCATTTTTGTCGCATTACAGCTAAAGCTTAACTTGAGATTGCTATGACAGTGTCTGGTCATGGCTGGCATTGCTACAGCGGTTTTGGAGCAGTTATGACTTATATTTCTATGGCTGTAAGTGTGATTATGGTTGCTTCCCAAATGGAAACCTATTTCCTATGTAGTGCACTGCTTTTGACCAGTGTCAATAGGGCTCTGGTCAAAAGTAGTGCACTATGTAGGGGATATGGTGCCGTTTGGGATGCAAACTCTGATCCTTTCCAAACCATGACTCTGTTGTAGGATCACCCTCAACGGGATGAAGGTGGTTCGACCGGACGTCCGGATCGGCCGCTACAGGATGATCAAACACGAAAGAGACAAGCACAATGAACCCAACCCACAAAGGTTTGTATTTGATTTCTATATTTTCCTTTCTAGACACAAGCCTGGTCCCAGATCTGTTTGTGCTGTCTTGCCAACAATGACATAGGAGTTGTCAAGACAGCATAAAACAGATCTGGGATCAGACTTTTCCTAGGGATCTTTTTCCCGAAGGTACAGAAAGTACAGGTACTGTAGCTATTGTTTGCTTAGTTACCAAAGTTGTCTTTTTGATAAAGGTTGTCTCACACTCAACACATTATAATACCAGCTCGTGGTTATAAGGCTGCTATAAGATGAATCCCCCATGTCATATCCCATAGATATGGCTGGAAAATAACAACTCACAACACACATCATAGAAATGGATTATCATTTTTTATTCACTGCTAAGAGGGCTCTTTCATACATGAATAGACAACCCATCAATGACTCTAAAAAGAGCAGATCGATAACTGCATGGCTATATGCAGCGCTGTTAGTTGTGATTGTTGCCAAACCCCAGAACCCTACAGAGCTGAGCTGCAATTTGCAAAACATTATTATTGCATAGCATGAGTGCACGCACTTATAGAAGTTACAGATTTTTATTGATCACATCCAGCCCCGTTGCTGGCTCTTACCATGCTCTGAAGGCTAAATAACCACGGGGAGGCCATTTAATCCTCGGCCTGATCTTACTTCTATTAGTTTTCCATGAACTCCCACTCCCTATGATTTCCAGTGTGTGAAAATAACAGCCACAGAAGACAACACTCATTTTGATGAGTGCCTCAGACAATACTAATAATGAACCAATGAAGAGCCCTTGCATAGCTAGCACGAGAGCCTAATAAACACATTTCCATGGGAGAATGTAAATGAATTAGTTGTTGTTGCTGCGCCTAATGAATTGAAACATGTTGATGTAAGAAGGTTTGCAGTGCTGACAGAGCCAGGGAAGCTTGCTGTTGTCTGTTTGGCTTGTGGCTGTGTGGCAGGTGGATGGGTTGATAGACACTGATCTAAGTACTTACCATGCAATCTCAATCAACATGAATCCGAATGGCACCCTATTCCCTTTATAGTGCACCACCACATGGCCTGGTCTAAAATAGTTCACTATAGGGAATAGGGTGCCTTGAACCTAATATGTACCATCACTTATAACATATTTCTAAGATATGTAGCTTTCCTTCATGAACATACTGTGATGCATGTACCGTCTTGGGTCATTTAGTATAGGACATGCTATCAGAAATGAATTACAAGGCTCGTTTTTGTAGAAATGAAAGTGTGTCATGTCACCTAGGCTACTCTAATATGGGTCAGAGTTATTACTTGCTGAATTGACACCAGTTGAGTTCTATAGACAACAAGAGCAGGGTCGACATCCGGTCCCATTGGCTTTATGACAACCAATACATCAGAGACTAGTTTTAAGGAATCTGTCACTGACTCGTTGTGTGATGGAAGTAGATACAGTAGAGAGAGAGAAAGAGACTGACCTTCATCCTTTGACTGACATTTCCAGCACTTCATTCTCCAGCCTGACTTGATTCTGATCCATGAGCCTCGGCTTTCGCGAAATGGACATGGACACAATTTATTTTGGGCCAATAAATAATTAATAAATGCCTTGAAGAGGAAAGATAGACAGAGAAACCCCTATTAGGGAAACCTCCCTAAAAAATGTTTTTTGTTCCTCAGGGATTATTTGAAGTGTTTTGATTCGTAAAATAATACATTTGGGTTTTAAAATAGAGGGAAGTAGAAAGGCCTTGAAGGGTCTGGGCTTTTATAGCCAAACCTTTTAGAGAGAGAGTGCTTCTCAAAATTCTAACAGCATATTGGGAAAGGGAAAGGGGAATGTGTCTTCCACATCTGAATCAGAGAGTTGCAGGGGGCTGCCTTAATTGACGTCCATGTTATCGGCACCCGGGGAGCAGGTGTTGTTGGTTGGTTAACTGCCTCGCTCAAGGGCAGAGCGGCATATTTTATGGTTAGGGCCTTTAGCCCGGTTCACTGGAGTTAAGTTATTAAGGTCGCTGATGTTTTAAAGGTCCAATGCAGACTTTGTTATCTCAATATCAAAGAATTTCTGGGTAACAATGAAATACCTTACTGGGATTGTTTTCAATTAAAATGGTCAAAAAGAAACAAAAATAGCATCTTAGCAAAATGCAATTTCTCAAAGAAGACTTGGACAGTCTGGGAGTGGTCAGAGAGAGGGGCCTAATTGGAGTGGGAGGGATGTGTAAACAGAAAACTAGCTGTTATTGGCATAGAGGAGGGCAAACTCTCTTCGTTATTGGTCTATTAACTTAAACCCCACCCAGCCAAACAAGCTGACATTTCAGGCTGTCTTTTCAAACAGCTCTTACACTAAAAGTTCATGATCATAATTTTCACAATTTCACATTATCATTCCAACCTCATAGTGTGGCAATATACAGGTAACTGCCTAAATAAAGGAAACCCCAACATAAAGTGTCTTAATATGGCGTTTGGCCACCACGAGCCAGAACAGCTTCAATGCACCTTGGCATAGATTCTACTAGTGTCTTGAACTCTATTGGAGGGATGTGAAACCATTCTTCCACAAAGAAAATCACGTTTTGACTGCACTGCCCCTTTAATTAAAAGCTCCTAATATGTCCATATACTCATGATGTGTGTAGTACTTCGAGAAAGGCTGCACAAGAAGAGCATTAAGTGTCATATCACTGTCCTAAAAACCTGGATTAGCCTATTTCCTGAAAAAAAACTAATTATTCTATCCTTGCACTCTAGTTATTATGTTGTATCTGTCCTCGCAGGAAAACGCATTATGCCTCCAAAAATGTTTCTTAGGTCAACAAATTAGCCTAGTTTACCATAATTATGCAGCTTCCGTTGCAAACCCAGTCTTACCCACCAGACATTCCAGAGCATTCTTCAGCGTATCCAGGAGAGAGTGGTTCTAATCTCCTACCACGACCAGTGTTCACTGTTTACCAAAGCGCATGTTTTTGATGATTAATGTTGACCACCTCTACGGCTCTGTTACTGCCACCCATTCGGCTCTGTTTGGTCAGTAGGAAGTAGGAGATGTGGTTTAGGCATAATAATGAGACATAAGGCTTGCCAAAAGAAGAAAGACTACCATTCATCATTATTCCAAAAGATTAGTTGGCACTGCCTTACACCGTAGACTCATGCATATTAACTCAATGAATACAAGGCTTCCTCCTTCCACAGAGTACCATCGTCATCAAACATGCATTATAAATCATCATCTCATGCTAAAATAGTGGTTCTATGGCTTTTTTTGGCTGATGTCTTGCCGATATAAGTTGATACCAAAACATGAATAAGGGAAGCTTACTCTGAAAGTTGCGTGCTATTACAGTCCATATTTATGTAATATGTGAGAATATCTCCGATCTCATTGTGAGATCATTGAGAGACTATGATAAACTATAGTAGTAGAGCACATTCAGGCTATTGCCTTTAATCCTCTCTCCTCTTGATAGATTTATAGATAAATCTCTCTCTCCCTCCCCCTCTCATTCTCCCTTCCTCTCACTCTCTCTGTCTCTCGCTACCCCCTCCTTTCTCTCTTAGTCTAAAAGTAATTTAGCTTTAATTTAGATTCCTGACAAGATCTGCGTGTAGAGAAATCTCTGTTTAGCTGTAAGTGACAAGGTGCTGCTGCGGGGTTCTTCTTAGGTTGACTTGGATCGTGTCGTAGTGGGTTTATGTCCAAGCACATAAAAATACATCTTGTTTGATCCATTCACTGCTCTTTGAAGATTGGATATGCACTGTTGGCTACTGAAGCTGTTTATGTACTCTGAATCCCTGCCTCTTCTCAAACAGTAAAAGGAAATCTGAGAAAACCATGGGGTATTGTAGCCTTGGCATTGGACAATGGATGACTGTTACAGATGGATGATTCCTGTATTTGTCCTCTGAGTTCCAGTACATGCTCATAGCACCACCTGTTGGCCAATATGGGATTAACAAGAAACATGCAAAATCAAAACGTTAGCCATGATGATTGGGATAAAAAAAGTAAAATATGCAATAATATTTCACTGTTTGCTACAATGAAAACATTTCCCACTAATAATAATGATTTTTTGCCTCTTATCCAGATTCAACAAGATCCAGAACACCAAGAACACTATGAAGAGAGACGGGATCAGCACGTTAACGTACCGCGTGCTCCAGTTTAAGAAGTACCCTCTCTACACCAACATCTCTGTGGAGATCGGCAAGCCCCCGCCCCGGCCTTTCAGGGGCTAGACAGATAGAGAGCCCCGGCCTGGACATGGAGAGGGAAGGATGGAGGAGGAGGAAGGGAGAAGGGGGAGAGAACTTTAATGCACAGCAGAGAGCCTTCATCTCCTCCTCTACCTCCCTCAGCCTGACTCAGATACCCCCCACCGACCTGCGCTAGGAGTCTGCCCTGGCCTCTCACAGCCCAGTCTGTGTGGGGATACTGGTACACACTCGTTGCCCTCCCACCCTGCCAACGGCTCGACGGTTACGGCAGGCATACAACATGGCTGGGACCCTGACTGACTGACTAGCTCTCAGGAATAGATGAGGATATATCAGATTAGATTCAGATTCATTCCCCTATCGACAGTGCTGTTCTGGAAATGCACACACTGTACATGAAACACACAGCAATAAGTCCAGTGCTACTGGTGTCTTGGTCCTGATAACACAAAGCAACGGGGGTTCAAGAGGAGTCATATTATATTGGGTTGTTGATATGCTGGGGGTTGGGTTTGGGATTCAGAGTTACATGAGCAGAACCAAGAAGTACTGCCCTGATCTCTCTGTGAGAATCTGTCAATCAGAACACTATATCGGCGCAAAATGAATGTGTACTGTCCTGTGTCTGCATCCATTGCAGGCTTTCCCCATTTCCCATGTCTCTGACGTTGACAAACGGTGCTGGAGGAGAGCGACAATGTGCACCAACACTTTTTATTAAGACAAAGAGGTGTGACTTTCTGTGGAGAGAATCAAGGTTGAGTGAATAAAGACCTCCTGGTAGTGGATGGATATGGCTATTCAAGGAACTCGTTTTGACCTGTTTGCGGAGGACAAAGGTCCAGCAAATGGTAGAGAAGATGGACTTCTGGCATGGTTCTGACAGGTTATTATTAGAGACTATTTTGTTGACGTGTTCTCACGCACAGAGAAGGTTACATTAGATACTGATGAAAGTGTAAACGTTTGCTGTATGACAATGTGTCCCAGACAGTTTTAGAAGAGGATCATCTATTGCTCAAATACAAGACTCTTTGCTCCACTTTTTTCTTTAATTTCTATTTCAAAATGCCATCCACGTTTTTGGAAAAGAAAATGATAAGGCATTGATAACCTAGTGGTTTAAATTGTGAATACTGTTGATAAGGACTGTGTAGTATGGTGAATATTTGCATTGTAGCATTAATTTCATCCATTCAAAGTCAGAAGCACTGAAGTGATAAGGACAGAGCTGAAGTTGGTTATTTATTGAGTCCCCTCGAATAAATGGAAAACCAGCCCACATATAGAAAGAAAATATTAAATATAATTTCACTATTAACACCACCAGTATATAAAAGCCTTTTAACGTCAGTAAGCTTTTCCTTTGTGTACTGCCTAAACACCAAACTGATGCCTTCAGAATTGTTATGAGGAGCAATGATAAGGAATGCTGCATTCTGTTGTGTGAAGTGATGTGGAAATCTCTCTTTTGTACGATCAATGGTTTTCTTGGCCTGGCTTGAGACAGTGAGTATTTAGAGATGCCCCAACCAACCCGTTTCCCCTCTGTTTATTTTAAAGAGCCTTTTCAAGTGCATTGAGTGCATTTCCCTTCTTTTTTTTTTTTTACAACACCCTCCATTGCCTTTTATTTCACTCCCTGGCTCTACCATCCCTCTCTCCATGTGCCGTGTGTGTCTGTGTGAACACCACAGTGTGTTTCTGTATTTGACCGTCTGATGAATACACAGACAGCTGTGCCTGAAGCACACTGCTCCTCTATAGAAATATCAGGAGGACTTCAAAAATCCTCTCTCTTCTCTATCTCTCATTCTGCTGCCTTTTCATTTTTGAGTGCACTACTACTGGTGTGAGAGCACCTCTTAAAGAGAATACTCTACTCCTCATTCTACACTGGAGACCAATGTACTTTTACGCTACTGTATTCTGGATGTCATTACTTCTGTCAAATGAGTGGATGCTGTGCATGTACTGCTTTCTGATGGCTGTGGACCATAGGAGTTTGACATATTACTGCCTATGGTCCCAGTATAGTATGATTCATCATCCTGCCAAGCTTCTGCTTTTATGTTCCATGTTGAGGGAATAATTTTCCTAAAGGCTAAATATACTACTTGGAACTGTGGGAAGAAGCTTTTATATATAGCTAGCATCATTACCTAAAATCTGCTTAGCAGAATGAGCTTACTACTGATGCAGTGGCACACAACCCTGAAAATATTTGGTAATGAAGTTTTAGTCAATGGTTTCATTAAATGAAATGCTTTGATTAAAAACAATGTTTTTGCCTGTGATTGTCAAATAGGCTGGTTCGGTCTACAGACTGGGCTTTTTATCAGAACTTCAGTCAAAGATCTTACTGTACAATTGGTGGATATTTGGTTCACTACAGTAGACTACAGGATGTGATTTCTGTACATATCAGACTTGTATCAGACATCAAGAGCTAGTTATCATGTATTACAGGTGCATGAACAGGCATTACCATATCATTTGTGTTGTGAACAGAGAAAACGTCCAATAGAACTCAGTCTGTTCTGTTAACTTGATATCTATATGGAGATCATGCCCAAGTAGGCTAGTACAGGAATAATCCATCCTATTGGTACTATTATATCCATTTAGTCATAAATCATATTGGTATATCCATCATATTATCTTGTTTGGCCTATTGGCTGTATTCGGCCCCACTACCCCACTTATAGTGACTGTATAATACAGATTTGATATGATGGTATTGACAGGGGGACCTTTCAGCACAAGCTTAGAGACATCCTGCCCAGGACTGTGTCTCTCCCACACAACTTGCCAGCTATAAACCAGTGATAAAGCACCGCTCCCCGTTTGCGTCCCAAATAGCACCCTATTCCCTACCTAGTGCACTACTTTTGACCAGGGCCCATATAGGAAAGTGGGTGCCATATGGGATGCATCCCTCTGCACTCTCCCTCCCCCGCAGTCAACTATTATTGTGTTCAGTTTTGTCCTGGAAATTGATAATTGCATGGCATCAGCTTTCTTCATTGACCATGTGTTTGATGCAGACAGGTGGCGTACTAAGGAACTGTCCACCCTTTGGAGTGTGTCTGAAGTTCTCTTTATCTATCTGTTGGCAGACACTGTATGGCTTCCCCCTTCTACTTATACGTTTCAACCTAATGCCCATTGAGCAATATTTTCCCTCACTGTCAGAGCAGTCATTTCAAGGAAGCGGTGGGTAACTGAAAGAGAAACAGGATAGGATGAGGGCATTGGAGAACATCACCTACTGACTGCCTCGGGCCTTCAAGCTGGAGTGCATTTTTAGAGATGTACTGTATCTAGGTTTTGTACATTGAATGTTGAAAATGTTATATCTTATATAGAATGCATAATGTTATATAAAACCAACTTTTTCTATACAATCAATAAATCTGATGGTAAATGAGAGAGACTCACGTGATTGGTTTGTTTTTCCTTGCCCGATGAGAAAATATGTTTCACCTGAGTTGTCAATTGTGTCCTAAATGGCACCCTACTCCCTTTATAGTGCACAAATTTTCAACAGGGCCCCTAGGGCTCTGGTTAAGAGTAGTGCACTATGTAGGGAATAGGGTACCATTGGGATGTACCATCCTGATGAGGGGGCTGATACTTTTTTTTCTTCCCTAAATTGTGTTTCTTCCCTAAATGCCAGTTGCCATGGCATTCAAAGAAACCTGTAATACATATCTCTGTCTATGAGGCCGTGTCAGTGGCACTGTATTGTCCTCAAAGTGAGCAAAGAAGTTGTTTAGTTTGTCTGGGAGCAAGACGTCGATATCCGCGACGGGGCTGGTTTTGTTTTTGTAATCCGTGATTGACTGTAGACCCTGCCACATACGTCTCGTGTCTGAGCCGTTGAATTGCGACTCTACTGTATCTCTATACTGACGCTTAGCTTGTTTGATTGCCTTGCGGAGGGAATAGCTACACTGTTTGTATTCGGTCATGTTTCCGGTCACCTTGCCATGATTAAAAGCAGTGGTTCGTGCTTTCAGTTTTGCGCGAATGCTGCCATCAATCCACAGTTTCTGGTTTGGGAAGGTTTTAATTATCACCGTGGGTACAACATCACCGATGCACTTGCTAATAAACTCGCTCACAGAATCAGCGTATTCATCAATGTTGTTGTCTGAGGCTATCTGAAACATATCCCAGTCCACGTGATCGAAGCAATCTTGAAGCGTGGAATCAGATTGGTCAGACCAGCATTGAACAGACCTGAGCACGGGTGTTTCCTGTTTTAGTTTCTGTCTATATGCTGGGAGCAACAAAATGGAGTTGTGGTCAGATTTGCTGAAAGGAGGGCGAGGGAGGGCTTTGTATGCATCGCGGAAGTTAGAGTAGCAATGATCCAGAATTTTGCCAGCCCGGGTCGCACATTCGATATGCTGATCAAATTTAGGGAGCCTTGTTTCCAGATTAGCCTTGTTCAAATCCCCAGCTACAATAAATGCAGCCTCAGGATATGTGGTTTCCAGTTTACATAGTCCAATGAAGTTCTTTCAGGGCTGTCGAGGTGTCTGCTTGGGGGAGGGGATTTACACGGCTGTGATTATAATCAAAGATAATTCTCTTGGTAGATAATGCGGTCGGCATTTGATTGTAAGGAATTCTAGGGCAGGTGAACAAAAGGACTTGAGTTCCTGTATGTTGTTATGATCACACCACGACTTGTTAATCATAAGGTATACACCCCCGCCCTTCTTCTTACCAGAGAGATGTTTGTTTCTGTCGGCGCGATGCGTGAAGAAACCGGGTGGCTGTACCGACTCTCATAGCGTATCCCAAGTGAGCCATGTTTCCGTGAAACAGAGAATGTTACAATCTCTGATGTCTCTCTGGAAGGCAACCCTTGCTCGAATTTCGTCTACCTTGTTGTCAAGAGACTGAACATTGGCGAGTAGTATACTCGGGAGCGGTGAGCGATGTGCCCGTCTATGGAGCCTGACCAGAAGACCGCTCCATCTTCCCCTTTTGCGGCGCTGTTTTTTTGGGTTGCCTACTGGGATCTGATCTCCTTCACCGCAGCCAAAGTGAGTAAAACATTTAAACGTGTTAACCCTCGCAAGGCTGCCGGCCCAGACGGCATCCCTAGCCGCATCCTCAGAGCATGTGCAGACCAGCTGGCTGGTGTGTTTACGGACATAGTCAATCAATCCCTATCCCAGTCTGCTGTTCTCATATGCTTCAAGAGGGCCACCATTGTTCCTGTTCCCAAGAAAGCTAAAGTAACTGAGCTAAACAACTATCGCCCCATAGCACTCACTTCCGTCATCATGAAGTGCTTTGAGAGACTAGTCAAGGATCATATCACCGTTTGCAGACTACACTACAGTGGTAGGTTTGATTACCAACAATGACGAGAGGGCCTACAGGGAGGAGGTGAGGGCCCTCGGAGTGTGTTGTCAGGACAAAAACCTCACACTCAACGTCAACAAAACAAAGGAGATGATCGTGGACTTCAGGAAACAGCAGAGGGAGCACCCCCCGATCCACATTGACGGGACAGTAGTGAAGGTGGAAAGTTTTAAGTTCCTCATGGACAAACTGAAATGGTCCGACCCACACAGACAGCGTGGTGAAGAAGGCGCAACAGCGCCTCTTCAACCTCAGGAGGCTGAAGAAATTTGCCTTGTCACCAAAAATACTCACAAACATTTACAGATGTACAATCGAGAGCATCCTGTCGGGCTGTATCACCGCCTGGTACGGCAACTGCTCCGCCCAAACCGTAAGGCTCTCCAGAGGGTAGTGAGGTCTGCACAACGCATCACCGGAGGCAAACTACCTGCCCTCCAGGACACCTACACCACCCGATGTCACAGGAAGGCCAAAAAGATCATCAAGGACAACAACCCGAGTCACTGCCTGTTGACCCCGCTATCATCCAGAAGGCGAGGTCAGTACAGGTGAATCAAAGCTGGGACCAAGAGTCTGAAAAATAGCTTCTATCTCAAGGCCATCAGACTGTTAAACAGCCATCACTAACATTGAGTGGCTGCTGCCAACATACTGTCTCAAATCTCTAGCCACTTTAATAATTAAACATTTGATGTAATAAATGTATCACTAGTCACTTTAAACAATGCCACTTTATATAATGTTTACATACCCTACATTACTCATCTCATATGTACAGTTGTGACCAAAAGTTTTGAGAATGACACAAATATACATTTTCACAAAGTCTGCTGCCTCAGTTTGTATGATGGCGATTTGAATATACTCCAGAATGTTATGAAGAGTGATCAGATGAATTGCAATTAATTGCAAAGTCCCTCTTTGCCATGCAAATGGACTGAATCCCCTGAAAAACATTTACACTGCATTTCAGCCCTGCCACAAAAGGACAGCATGCCAGGGCGGATTGCAGAGGTCTTGAAAAAGAAGGGTCAACACTGCAAATATTGACTCATTGCATCAACTTCATGTAATTGTCAATAAAAGCTGACACTTATGAAATGCTTGTAATTATACTTCAGTATTCCATAGTAACATCTGACAAAAATATCTAAAGACACTGAAGCAGCAAACTTTATGAAAATGTTATTCTCAAAAGTTATTCTCAAAACTTTTGGCCATGACTGTATATACTGTACTCTATACCATCTACTGCATCTTGCCTATCCCGTTCGGCCATCACTCATCCATATATTTATATGTACATATTCTTATTCATTCCTTTACACTTGTATGTATAAGGTAGTTGTTGTGAAATTGTTTGATTACTTGTTAGATATTACTGATATTACTACTGTCGGAACTAAAAGCACAAGCATTTCGCTACACTCGCATTAACATCTGCTAACCATGTGTATGTGACCAATAAAATTTGATTTGATTTGAGGAGTAATCGAAAATGTACTGAGACTAAAGAGAATAGAGTGATAGAACCTGCTCCTGGTTCCAAAGGCAGAGTGGAAATGGTAGCAGTCATGAAAAATCCATGGAAAACAAAACACAATTTCACAAATAACTGATTATAATAGTTAAGCCACTAATGTTCCTTCAGAGGGAGGTTCAGAAATACCATCACATTGCATTGCAGCTGAAATTAAAACGATAAACTGCTTTGTTATATATTAGACAGAAACTGGCTAAGGGGATCCTACGCCTTGGGTGGAAATTGTTTGCATTAGCCGAATTCTAGTAATGTGGCGCACGTTTTTGGAATGATCTAATAATGGCAGTGCTGACCAAGCCCCGCTCCCATCAGTGGATGCATTACAAAGAAAGGATCATTTCTAGGTAGTGTTAAAATTATGTTCATACTGTCTCAGAGATAAATCTACCCCATAACTCATTTGAACAGAAAACCTAACAGTTATTGTTGAGGGGCGAGCTCTGTCCCCAAACTGTCGACAAGAGGGATTTGGGGAAATTGAACAATGAACCGCTGGCATCCCCTTAGTGACAAGACATCCAGTGTGTAATAAATAAACATCCTTCTACACAACAATGGCACCACACTGTAGTGGACAGTGTACAGTGTAGTTAATGGACATACAAGGACACTTTGTTTTCACTTACTGTAAGTTTACATCGTTTTTTTATGAAAGATGGAGGGAGTTCCCAAAGGTATGGATAAAAGATAAACAACATACAACATCTTCAGTAACATAATCAAGAGACATGGTATTAGGAGAGTCGACTAGAGAATTGTAATGAGAGCCTTGCCTGAAATGACACAGCTTGGATGTTGGCATAAAGTCTATCCATGCCAGCATAGACCAATATGCTACACAACAACATACACAAGAAGAACGGTTTCTTGCCTTTAATGGTTTTCATGCAATGGTCCCTTAAGAACGGACATGAAGGAAGAAAGTATACATTGTTTCGTTTTCATGTTCATACCTATGCATCTCTGACATTCTGATAGTGAGTTGTTTATAGTTTACAAACCTATAGCATTCATTCAAAAAATGTAATGTTGCTTACACTAACCTTTAGCTTTCAGAACCTCTCAATTATCTTCATATATTTAATGTTCCATTCATGACCAATTTAAATAAGATGGAGATGGTATACCTCAATTAATATCCATCGAAGTTGGTCAAAATCTTCCAATAACACTACTAGAGAAGTATAACATCCCAAAATGTAGGATAGTCCCTATCATCTACACCACATTGAAACATTTGTACTAGTGTAAAAATATGTGGCTACTTCACCTGCTTAATCCTTGTTTAGAGTACACACACGAAAGCAGAGGTCTTCAGACTCTCAGTTGGGTCAAACTGCCCCCTCCTTCAACTATATTAGGAAATGTTTTTGGCAAGGAATGTTAAAAAGATAGTTCACTCCAAAATCAAAGTTATTCAGATGTGTTGTCAGATCTCAAAAGTGGTCTAATATCAAGAAGAGAATCATGAGATGGTCCCTAACAGATAAAGGCTTCCATCTTAAATGAATGGGAAATATTTGAGTTTGAGGCTTATTGTTGGATCTTGACAGCAGATGGTGTGGGACGTGTACTCATCTTGACATTAGACCACTTTTTAAGTCTGAAAACCTCAGTCAAACTTCGATTTGAGAGTGAACTGCCTCTTGACATGTTCATTTATTGATAATACATGAATATTGCAATATAATGCCAGCAAAACAACTCCAGTCTCTTTGGAATAGGTTTAGACAAGAGAGCGAAAAATACATTCACATAGTAGTTACAGTTGGATTTTTCTGCTGTAAAAGTGTTGGTAATAAATGCTACAGTAAAAATGTACAAATATATTTTATTGTCACATACACCGGATAAGTGCAGTGAAATGTGTTGTTTTACAGGGTCAGCCATAGTAGTATGGTGCCTATGGAGCAAATGAGGGATAAGTGCCTTGCTCAAGGGTACATCGACCGGTTCTTTTGGGTATTTCGAACCAGCGATCTTTCAGTAACTAGCCCAACACTCTAACCGTCCTGCTGATAACCACCAAATATTCAGGGGCAAATCGCTCTGGGGAGAAGTTTCCTCTAGGTACAGTTCTAGGATCAGCTCCCCCTCCTCCAATCCTAACATTAACCATTAGTGGGGGGAAATCCAAAACTGACCCAAAATCAGTGTCTAGGGGCAACTTCACCCTATACCGGGGCAAATGACTGGTGCTACTTCATCAGTTCTTCTGGCTAGTCTCTCCAGGGGTGCAGTTGCGTACGCGGGAACATGTGGCCAAGCGGTTGCCCTCCCAGTAGCCAGCGTCACCTGAGTCGTGACAGCGGCACTTGGTGCAGGAGTCCACCCACAGTGGCTCACCTCCTGGAATCACCTGGCTCCGGGTTGAATCCACATAGCAGTTGGGCCCTGGGGAATCACACTGTTAACTTGCTATATGGTTGTGATATTTTCCAATGCGCTTCTCTTTCTATGAGGATAAACGGTCACCTCTACCATAAAGAGGAGAGGATATTTTTATGATCAGTTGAATTTCAGAAAATAAATATTGATTACCTCCGAAGTACTGTGTTTGAAAAAACGCTATACTCTTAATTACGCAGTCATAGACCACCTAAACTCAAACAATGAATGCATCTTCATTTGGCTATTTTCCAACTCGATAAACTTCCTTTTAAAAGCTAATGAGTGTCTCAGCAGAACAGGAGAGAGAGAGAATCAGTCATCGGTAATGGTGCGTGAAGCGGATTATTTCATGCATATATTGCTAATTCTGTCCCCCACTACCTCTACTTCCATTTGTTTGGATAAATGATCACCTTCATGTATTGTTGCTTGTGGTGCTGACAACAGTAATGTGACAAAACTAATGGCATGCATCACTCTAAGGGGTAAATTATGAAGAGAATAGACAATGTGAGGAGTCAGAACATCCTCTTCCCTGTCTCTAGCCCTCTCTCATCTCCCTTTGGCTCGAATAGAATGGAACTAAATACTTCTCAGGGTTCTCCCCAGGATTTTTTAACAAGGTGGTTCTGCTAAGTATGGCGGGGGGTTCTATGTCATAAATATCCATGAGATGTATACTGGTCAGTTTACTTACCCTCTGGGCACTCTGGGCAGCACTTCCCTTTGGTGTAGATAGGGTTGACGCAGGGCGGGGGGGCACAGTCTGCCACCAGGCAGCGGGCGATGCCGTCACTGTCACAGGTACACTGCTCGCACTCGTTGGGCTGCCAATCACACAGAACAAAACACAGGCTGTCAGAGACAGAGGCTTCATCCCAAATGGCACCCTATTCCCTTTATAGTGCACTACTTTTGACCAGAGCCCAAAGGGGAATGTTGTGACATTTGGGATGCAACCACATACAGTACATAGACCTTCTAGTGTTCTTTAGACAGCCACTGGCAGATATCACTGATAGACATGAGCAGTTGGACAGAAAAAAGTGCTCATTCAAAGAGACAGGGCAATCGATTGATTCTACAACGATAAGATTGACTTATGCAGGTGCTTTCAGTTTAACTGTGACAAATGTAACTGTGACGGCATGTTGGTTTTCCTGAGCTATAAGCATTAGTGTAGATGCTAGCCTATTGCCCATTTCAAGATATATCTGAAAAAGAGAAGTCTGACATATAACCATAATGCCATGTTTAAGATGTGCTTGTATATGTATAGTATATGCTTTATGGTATACAGTTCATTTAAACTGTTGCCAGATGTATTCCCCTGTCATGGTATTGGATGTTTATCAGCATATCTGAGGTTCAGATACAGAGGGTGGGTTAAATGAAGTGGAAGAAGAAAACTCTATGAGGCCCTGGGCTAAATGTCTCTGAGCTCCTCCAGTACTGTGTCAGAGGCCTATATAATAACTTCATCAAAAGGACAATGAGCCACAAGTAAATCTCTCTGCGTGGCTTTCTGTTGCCAGAGTTGTTTCATATTCTAATTCATTGACTTAGGGGGTACTGCTTGGCTTGGTTGGCTTTGGTCTCCGCTACCCATTGAATCAAATGAAACAAATCAGAGGGCTGAGTTTATTCTTCAAGGGTGTGGCTAATGACTCTACTAACTACATGAACAGACAACAAAGCTGTACGTAATCAATAGCACAGCAACATAATCAGAAACAAGAAACACAGATGTAATTAGAAGAACAAAACAAACAGCAAACATAACTGAAAAACTCATTCTATAGAATGGTTGAGGACTACGAAGGAGATTATCAAAATATTTACAATGCGCCTCCAGAAGAACCTCAATATCAAAAGGGGATTTGTATCTATATCTGTTCTCTCAATTTACATATGCACTGTCACATTTGAATAGACTTGCTGTTAAGTGTATCATTCAAAAGCATCATACTGCCTCCATGTGGCAGTATCTTCACCAGTTACAGTCCCTGTGAGGAAAAGCTTCAGCTGCTACTGTAGCGAACGAGGCTATATACACCGGGTACCGGTACCCGCTGTATATAGCCTCGTTGTTGTTATTTTATTGTGTTTATTTTGTACTTTTTTTTTACTTTAGTTTATTAGTATTTTCTTAACTCTATTTCTTGAACTGCATTGTTGGTTAAGGGCTTGTAAGTAAGCATTTCACGGTAAGGACTTCACCTATTGTATTCGGCGCATGTGACAAATAACATTTGATTTGATTTGAAACTTGAAAGAACAAGCTTTCATAGCAATTAGTAGTTCAACAACAAACCACAGGGTTGCGCAATTTAGCCATATTCGAAAATGTATCTGCATACAGTGCCAGAAACAGTCCGACGCCCAGAGATGTTTCCGGAAAGAAAGAAAATGAAATGTGCTGCTTGTCAGTTATTCTGAGTCATAAGACGCGTATGCAGTGATATATTAAGAGACATGTTAACAGTGAATCAAATACGTTACTTTTGAAAAAAATATATCCAAAATTGCTGATGCGTAATTGCGCACAGAGAGACTTTGGAGAGACGATTTCAGGAAGTAGCACAACGCTTATTATAGTAAGAGGAAAAGCAATATTAATCAACTCAATAGACATTTGAGAAGTAATGACATCACATACATATTATGTTTATTCATTCCAGGTAAAGTTTAACTTGATCATATCGTGCCAAGTAGGGGATTATGCTTGCTGTAGCCTACCTGGAAGTTTTGTCCCAGTTCGTACACCACTCCCCGGTACTCGCAGCCTATTTTCTCACATCTTGGACAGCAGTCAGTGGGATAGTGGCTGACATGGATGCAAGCGGCCGGCAAAGAGGTACACTCCGTCCGTGCACAAGACGACCCCTCTGTGGTGCATTCACACTGCGTGCAGTGGTCCGATTCTAGAAAGTACCATTCTCCCACATAGTAGACGCTGCCGTTCGCATCACAGGTGTTCTCATGTCCAGCCACAGAGAAAGACAGACCGAACTGGACACAGAACAGTAGAGACAACACGGAATGCATAACCCCCATCGAATAGTGCTGCTTTGAAACCATTTTCATGACCAAAAAAATATCCAAAACAAGACGAAAGAGATTGTGTTTGTTCCAGTGTCCAGGATAAAAAAAAATACACAATGTGCTTTAGTGCTTATGGTCATTTAGCAGTTTATGCCACATTGTTGAAGAATATAAAATCCTCATAACATTTCCAGATGTGCATCTAGCCTACAATTGAGGCTATATTCTCGATTGCCCAGCCGGTCTCGCACAGATCCGAAGCTGAAACGTGCAAAGAGAGGGAAAGTTATTACGCCTCTACGGGGGTTACGTTTCAATTTACACGTGACTACCCAGTTTAGTGCTGAGACTCTGGTCCGTCCCCCCATAAATTGCCTATGAGCTTTAACCTCCTACTCACTATGGTCAAAATTATGAGAAGGGGGTTTCCCCTACATAAATAACTATGGCTACTGATATTCGTTAGCTAGACACAATATTTAAACTGCCTTTGAAATAAGATTAACTAACAATGCTCTCTTTTTGTTATCGTTCCTTTGTATGAAATAAAATATTAACGTGTGGTTATTATAGAAAATATATCTGGTTTGACTTTGTATTCAACCGGGTTAATGCAATAATAAAAGTACAACAATAAAACTGTAGACTATAATATGAAGCTGAAATAATGTTCCCATGGATTTTCCAGGGGACAGAATTAAACTACTGAACATTTTATTTACACAAGAAAGAGTTTATTCTAAGCAGAGGTAGGGATACTGATCTCGCGATGTGTCTGCCTTGGATACAATAATGTTTACACTGGATACAGGAAGCAACAAGGTAAGTTTAGTCTTTGATTTACTAACTAGCAGGTTAGCTCACATTTCTCTCAAGTTTTAAAATGTAAAATTTAAGCACAAATATAATGTGCATTAAATTATTAAATTAATGTTACTGAGATGCTATCTAACAACTAACTAGATAGCTAACGTTAACAAATGAGACAGGCAACCCACGACGAGCACACTTCTGCTACTGCTGGCAAAACCGGCAAATTATTATTATGAAGCAAATGACTTCTAGACCAGACATATGCCAATGACTAGTTTCAATTGTCCCCTCTGTTAGACCGTTTAAACTCCTAAGTGTCTTCATGGAAGAATCTGAATGTCCACTCCATGTGTGGAATCTTATCGTGGAGCAAGTCCCGGAGCCAGAGCTCCCAGAAATCCGGGGCTTGTTTGGAGATACTTTGATTGACGTGTACACAGAGATTCATACTGAGGTGAGGACCACGCCATTTTAAAGGGACAATCTGCAGTTGCTACATACATTTTTAAACCTATACATGAATGATATAGCTAGCTATATCCATTGATTATTAAATGCCTCATATGACTTTAGCTAGTTCAACTGTCATACCCCACTAGAACCCAGAATATGAACTTGTTTTAATCCAATGTTTGCAAACAAAGTAAATGTAAGCAAAAACTGTATAGCTTTAAAAGATGGCTAAATCTATACTTTTGATATCATGGATGGTCACTCCTTGCATCCATAGCTCTGTCTATGAATTTGAATTTGAGAGTGGTTACATATATCCATCCCTCAGCTTTTTACCGAAACAGTGGTGGGGAGAGCATTGTTATTGTTTCAACTTCTGGTTGTCACTTTAAGGATGCTATTTCATGTTGGAGGAATTACTGACCATGGTCCTGCATGGTTCAAATAGCTGTCTTTAGGTAGCAATCAGCAATAGCTGACACATTACATTTGGCCAAAACAATAAGGGTGGACTGGAAATCACTTGAGCAAGTTCCCTTGACTCAATAAACTCTCCTAACTCAAGATAGAAGTAACTACTAGATAATATTATATCGTTGGCAAATGCTATGCATTAGTACTTTAAATAGATTACATTAAACTGTGAACATGCCACAATTACAGCAAGTAATCACAACAAGGCATGAAAGCGTTAGATAGATTCTACAATGTAGAATGAGATGTTGTGTAAACACAAGGAGCTCTAGTTAAGTGAGGCTATGCATGCAGCTATTCAAGACTAGGTCCTCAGATTGTTCCAAAACAACTCACTCACACTGTGGCTCGAGACTTTCTTCACACCAGGGGTCCCCAATTACATTTAGCTGTGGGGACATTTTTTTCTTGAGCTGATGGTTGGGGGGCCGGAACATAGATATAAATAATTTGTACACTGCAAATTAACAGCAACAATCCCAAACAGATATCGTATTTGACAAAGAAAGCGAAGGTAACCTGCCTAAATGACTACCGCCCCCGTAGCACTCACGTCGGTAGCCATGAAGTGCTTTGAAAGGCTGGTCATGACTCACATCAACACCATCATCCCGGAAACCTTAGACACACTCCAATTTGCATACCTCCCCAACGGATGCACAGATGATGTGGTCTCAATCTCACTCCACACTGCCCTTTCCAGCCTGGACAAAAGGAACACCTATGTGAGAATACTGTAGCTCAGTGTTCAACACCATAGTGCCCACAAAACTCATCACTAAGATAAGGACCCTGGGACTAAACACCTCCCTCTGCAACTGGATCCAGGACTTACTGACGGACCGCCCCAGGGGGTAAGTGTAGGTAACAACACATCGGCCACGCTGATCTTCAACATAGGGGGCCTCAGTGGTGTGTATTTAGTCCCCTCCTGTACTCCCTGTTCACCCACGACTGCGTGGCCAAGCACGATTCCAACAACATCATTAAGTTTGCTGATGACACAACGGTGGTACTGTAGGCCTGATCACCGACAACGATGACGCTACAGAGGGTAGTGCGTACAGCCCAGTACCAACTTTTATTTATTTATTTGCTCAGAAAAATGGGGGGGGGGGGTGTAGAGGCAAATAAAATCACCCACGGGACGTATTTGGCCCATGGGCCACCTACTGCTTTAAACTGTTTATTCTGAAGCCAACTACTCCGTCTGAAGATGTTATCAAGTAGCATACAACAGGTCAACAGGCTATGAGTAATTAGCATAATATTATACCAGGCTGGCTAGGGAATTACAACCACATTAGCAATGTAGGAGTAACTTCAATTGAAGTAGATAATTCAGGGTTCATATTCAAAAAGGAAAAATAAATATGTATGAAACCACCCATTTCCTGTCTGAGTCTCCAGTCTTAACTCTCCCCAGTGATGTCATCCTACAGTTATGTTCTGCTAGGGGCAATGTTTTAAATGTCCATATTAGATCAGTTCAGTAGTGTAAATACAGTCACACTCTACAGGACAAACATGTAATGAAGGAGATCCCAGGAGTAGTTGCATAATAGAAGAAAAATGACACAGGCCCTCAAAATAGCTTAGCACCCCATGGGCCAATTTAGGGGTTAAGAGGGCTAACCCTGCCTTGTTGATAAGATTGTTATGAGCATATACATGACATAATTTCTATGCGCTGACTGGTTCAAAACTCTTTAGTTATCAAATTTGATTTGTCACATGCTTACAAGCCCTTAACCAACACTGTAGTTCAAGAAATAGAGTTAAGAAAATATTTACTATATAAACAAAAGTAAAAAGTAACAATAAAATAACAATAACGAGGCTACAGGTACCGAGTCAATGTGCGGGGGTACAGGTTAGTCGTGGTCATTTGTACATGTAGGTAGGGAAGGAAGAACTTCTAGTAAAAAAAAGCATGTGAGCCCTATTCACTCAACCAGCCTTACATTTCCCTCAGTATTATTTGTTGTTGTTGCTTTCTACCCTGTAGTAAATTAATGCTTTCCCTCAGCGTTAAATCTCTAGATGAGAATCATAATAATACTACCCAGACTGGCCTTCTTTCCATCAAGGTCACCATTGTCTGCAGCAGTTCCTTTTAAGTTTAGCACAGGATATGAGGAGGCCAGGACACGTTTCCTTGGATCTCTGCCAAACCATGTGGGTTTGAGCTATCATATATTCTCCGGACATTAGTAATGCCTGTGCAACTGGATATTGCATAGGATTCAGTCAGTGTTTGGTTTGTGGATGGCTAGCATGAAAAATATATTATTAGATTAGCCTATTTCAAATGTTTACCACGTTCCACATTTAACATCTTCAATCTCCATTGTGAAGTTACAACAACAACAATGAGTCAACAACTCAGGTTAACCACACCGTAATTCTTTCCCCATGGCATCTGATGGGTTTCACTTGGAGATTAATTAAGTAATGAACAGCTTGTTACTGTTGTTAGCATCCTGGGGGCTCACTCCATAAACACCTGCATAGAGAATGGCTTGCTGGGGCTTTATGAGAAGCAGTGTGTGGCTGCCTAGCCAGAGTTCAGCTAGACATTGTGGTAGTGTGTGCGAGCGTGTGTGTGTGTATGTGTGTGTGTGTGTGCGTATGTGAGGGCACAGCCAGATTTAAAGACACAGGGAACGACCGTGTTTAAATGTTCTCCTCTGGACAACAGTGGGCTTTGAAGCTGGCCTTTCCATGGAGCATAGACACTGAATGTCAGGGACCAGGTGCAGAAAACATGTAATAGACTCCAGACTTTAAACTACTTCACCAACACTGTGCCTCTGCCATCAGCCACAATATTTGCTTGACTTTTTCTCTTTCCTCTTTTTTTGTTGTTGTCTGGCTACAGTTTCATAACACTTTCACTTTTTTAGGGAGGGGGGGCTACAGTTTCATAACACTTTCACTTTTTTAGGGAGGGGGGGCTACAGTTTCCTAACACTTTCACTTTTTTAGGGAGGGGGGGCTACAGTTTCATAACACTTTAACTTTTTTTGGTGGGGGGGGCTACAGTTTCATAACACTTTCACTTTTTTCCCCCTTCTGGCTGGCTACAGTTTCATAGCACTTTCACTTTTGTTTTTGTCTGGCTACAGTTTCATAACACTTTCACTTTTTTTCCTGTCTGGCTACAGTTTCATAACACTTCCACTTTTTTTCCTGGCTGGCTACAGTTTCATAACACTTTCACTTTTTTTCCTGTCTGGCTACAGTTTCATAACACTTCCACTTTTTTTCCTGGCTGGCTACAGTTTCATAACACTTTCACTTTTTTTCCTGTCTGGCTACAGTTTCATAACACTTCCACTTTTTTTCCTGGCTGGCTACAGTTTCATAACACTTTCACTTTTTTTCCTGTCTGGCTACAGTTTCATAACACTTCCACTTTTTTTCCTGTCTGGCTACAATTTCATAATACTTTCACTTTTTTTTCTTCAGCAGTAGCCCCTTTAATAGTTTTTTCCTTGAAGGTAATGTTTTTAAAGAGTAATGTGCAAACTTGTTGGGGGAAACCAGCCAACTGAAAAACACATGCAGTAGTTCTATGCCCAACAGTGGCCAGGGCACATTATTAAATAGAACACTTATATTATAAGATGCCGATGGGCCAGGGTCTTAATTGAATATCATGTACATTTCACTTTCTGAAACCTCATCATTCATAATGACTCATCACTCATTATAAGCCTAAAGTTACACAGTGTTGTCTCCTGATGTCCTATCCCATGTATCCCCATGTTTCCTACTTCCAGGTGACTTTGTGGCAGCAGATTTGGCAGACGGTGCACCATAAACTGGGTAACAGGCTGAAGACACCTCACTCCCCCCTGGCTGACCCCCCTGCCATCAAGGAGCTGCTGAAAGCTGAGATCCAACTGCTGCTGGGGACCGTGAGAGAGAGAGCAGCCTTGGAGGGCAGGTGAGGAGAAGACTCTTGTGTGATTACTCAACTCCATGCCTGTGTCCCAAATGGAACACTTTTCCCTATAGAGTCCATTACTTATAACCTGGGCCCATAGCACTCTGGTCAAAAGTAGTGCCCTATGTAGGGAATAGGGAGCCATTTTGGGACACAAGCCAATACTATGCAATTACAATGCAGTTACTTAAGAACTATGTAACACCAACATGTTAATACAAAGTAGCCTATTGGTGACAACTTGTTTGAATATCAGCAACAATAAAAAGCTTTGGAAGAAACTACCATAACCCTGTTGGCTTTCCTTTCCTTCCCCTTCCTCTTCTAGTTTGCTATTCAGATTGGAATTGATAAGGCATTTATCAAATTGTCAAACACCAACACTTCTTCTTATGCCATGATTGCCTAACGGTTGAATTTTGAGAGAAAAAAATATATGTTTACATTTTCATTCATCAGACAGAGGACCAACATTGTTGGGATGTCTGTAGATCTCGTTTCCCAGACCAGGCTTCTTCTCCCTGTCTCTCCCTCCCTGCCTGTTTTATTTTGTTCCAGGTGATAAATGTTCTGACCCCAGTAAAACCATTGAGACTTTTATTTCCACTGGGAAAGGGTTGGGCCTAGGGGTCAGGACCCTTGTTTCACACTTTCTACCTTTAGTTTTCTTCAACAATGACATCTTTAAATGCTTACTGTGTTTTCATTCAGTTACAAATGGTTTGGTAATAATTAGATCAAAGAAGATAGTAAGGTTCCAAAATGTCTGTAAATGTTATGGTCCTAATGGTAAAAGCACAAGGCAGAATTTGAGGTTTCATAATTTTTAAAATATTGTTTTATATTGTGTAGCCTAAAGCAACAAATCACCTAGAACCCCCCCAAATGGGGGCCCTATTTTTATACTGCCCACCCAACATTAAGTCTGCATCCGGATGAGCCCGTTTGTCCAACAAAAGGCAGTAATTTACAGGTACCTATTTGAAGGGGAGGCGTGTCCGTCCCTCAGCAACTGGTTGGAGGCTCTGAAGAATGTAGCTCCACTTCAACTCTGCCCCTATAATTGGAGTTTTTGTTGCCATTCAGGAAAAACACAAATCACTGAAGATTGTATCCAATAAATGTGATGCACCAGTTAGAAATGTATTGGCAGTGGCTATCTCACAAAAACTGTCATTCATAGCTTTATTGTTACTTTAAATCAGATCAGATTTAGCTAAGACTATGGGACTATTAAAGGGTATACTAGGAATAGTCTAGGAATGTGTATCATTCAGGAATTATTTCATCTTAAACCCACTTCAAACAAACTCTGTCGGCACGTCCAGACGTCCTGTGGACAAATCAACGAGGTAATGCTAAGACTTTGGGTATCAGTACCATGTTATCCCTGATACTACGTTCTGCTTTGAACCCCTGCCAAGTGCCAACCACCCTGCTGCCTGCTTGTTGGTCCTGTTGGTCTCTGCCTCTGCCCTGTGTTTGTGTTTGCGGCCCAAATGGCACCCTATTCCCTATATAGTGCACTACTTTTGACCAGGGCCCATAGGGCTCAGTAGTGCACTATGTAGGGAATAGGGTACCCTTTGGAATATAGTCTGTGTGTATATCCTCCATGATCCCCCTCTCTTTGATTAGCAAATTAAGGGCCTCACTGTAAATCAGCTGATCTGCTTTCAGGACAAAGCTGCAGGATCATTTCCCTTTAATATCGCTCCAGGTTGGGAGCTTTCTCTTTATCCTTGACCAATCGATCTTACCCAAAGCAGGAAACTGTTGAGTTGACTAAATACCCTACAGCTGAGGGGTTTG
This sequence comes from Salmo trutta, assembly GCF_901001165.1. Taxonomy (NCBI): domain Eukaryota; kingdom Metazoa; phylum Chordata; class Actinopteri; order Salmoniformes; family Salmonidae; genus Salmo; species Salmo trutta. The sequence continues at coordinate 22,170,687 of NC_042987.1, read as the reverse complement.
ATGAACAAGGGTGTCTGACTTTAGCAGCTAAGATTAATCTTGTTTGAAAGTGAACTGATTTAATGGAGGTGGTTGGCAACTTTTCAGATCACCTGTCCCGTTGTGTGGTCCTCCCTCCATGCCATTGTCTTAGTTATTTGTGGTCGGCGTCCTCATTGCAGCTGCACCTGTCCCATTATGGAGAGAAATAGGGGGTACGCTGAATGCCCATTGAGTAAAAGTACTCTGAATAAATAGGCTTTCTGAAAACGGGCCCAAGGAGGTCCTAAATCTCTGAACGGAACTAGCATAACAATTGGAGCGGGAGGAGCTGGGAAGTGGGAAACGTTAAAAGTGGCTGTGGTGTAACTTATTTTACGTCTGTAGTTTATCAATCTTCCAGGACAGGAGGAGGATTTGAATGGTCTGGGGTGGTTGTTGATGTTGTGGCGGGCGTCTATGCCATCTTTGTTAGCTGAGATCAGGGCTCCTCCTCTCTCTGGGAGTAAGCTACTTAGTGATATGTACTACACTGCCTCACAATGTAGCCTCTGTTCCTGTCATTACAGCTAGACCCGGTAGCTCCACTAGCAGCCTGCCACTGAAATGGGATTCTTACCTCTACTCACCCTCCACACGGTCTTGTTCACCAGAAGTTGTGCACTGCGGTGTAAGACTCAGGCATAGGACTCAAGAGCTGCAAGCTTCAATACAGTCAGTATTTTGTATTCCATCGATAATCAAGTTTGCTGATATATGGGTCAGAGTTAGCTATCCACAACAGGCCATAGCTTAGATGTTGGCTTTGACCAAAAAGAGAGGATGCATTCTGTAAGCTTTTCCGGTCCTTAATTTCATGGGGGAGTAGCCTATCTTCCTATTTTCCACTTGGACTGAGCAGTATTTCTCCGTAATTACGCAACCCTTTGTGATTTTAAAAAGGGTTGGGCATCCTTGGCCAGCATCTGCAACAGCCCTTTTCCTGGAGATCAAAAGAGTTTCGGCAGGTGCAGCTAAATGGGAGTGTCCACTCTGCACCAGCCTCCTGATTTAAATCCCTCAGCCTAGTAACATAACAGCCCTACTTTGACACTGCTGGGGTGTTTTCCTCACCCCCCTCACCCCTCATTCAACAGGCCTTGTTCCATAGCTGGTGACTCTTGGAGGCTGCAGGACTGCTGCTGTTGTACCATTCTCATTTATTCTCTCTGTCTCTCTCTCTCTCTCTCTCATTCCATCTCTCTCCCCTTCTCTCTCTCTCTCTCTCTCTCTCTACCCATCTCTATCTCTATCTCTCCCTTTCTCTCCCCATCTCTCCCTCTCTCTCCCCATCTCTCTCTCTCTCCCCATCTCTCTCTTTGCCCCACTGCTTTAATATTTTCAGCATGGTAGTCTTAACATTAGGACAAGGGGATTTCAGAAAGCAGGACAGGCCTGCTGGCCGCCTGGCCCGTCAGGGTTGACAGACATACAACACTCACTTTGTGTTGCACCAACGGGTCAAAACTGGGCGGCCAGATTATTGGCTCACTATTTCTCTCCTTCCTTTGTCATCTTATTCCCTCCTCTCTGACTCCTTCACAATACCTTGGGGGTTATTTGTGTGTATCTATTGATTTTCAGGGATGGAGATGCCGACCTATTCCGGTACAGTCCTAGTGTGGTGAATTACGCCTTGGGTGTCCATAACAACCGTTGTGACACTGTGAATAGTAGGCCTCCCTCTAGTGGAATACAATACAGCCAGAGCCAACATGCAGAAAGGTTAGTCTGACTGTTAAGAGGTACATTCACATACATACATTCACATACTGTAATACAACTGCTACAACACAAGAGGGAAAATGACAGTTGCAAACACACATTGTCATTGTGTATTTCCAGTCATGTGGATGCAGCTTAGACATGCATTTCTGGTCCGACAGGTCTTGTTCCCAGAGCTCAGTCAGCTCTACTACCAGCCAAGATGACATTGATGGAGTGAGACACAAGCTGAATGTCACCCACATAGATGATGTTGTGGCCCACCTCAAGTAAGTCACTGAGCAACATTTCCAAAATGTCAATTACAGACTAATGTTTAAGTAATGCACCCTATAAAATGCAACCAGTTGAAATTCTGCAGAATATGTGACTGCAAGACCTTAGTCTGCATCCATGAAGAGTCCCAGACAGGAAAGACCATGAGCCATGGGGTAAATGTGAGCCACAGTCAGCGAAGTGCTGTAATGAAATGAATACAGCTGTGGGACTGTGGGAATGGGACCCCTTTTCCTCCTCACACATTCCTCTGTGCAGAGTCAGATTTCTCTTCAGACTTCTGCCACTCTGGCCCTCTCTAAATCTGCCTGTTTGGACAGACCAGACATGTCCTCATCATTGTACAAACATGGCATTACAGTAAAGAGAAAGGGGGTAGCTTTACGATACGAGGATACCACCCTGCTTTGTCTCTTTCTACCTTCCTCTTTTCTCCTTCTCTCCATTATAGTGTATTCCTGTCTTGTCATCTACAGTGCATAGATCCCTGCTCTCTCTCTCCTGCTCATAGTTCCTCTCCCTTGTTCTCCTGCCTTGCTCTCCTCCCTGGTTCCCTTTCCCCCCTGGCCTTGTGGCAGAAAGAGCCAGGCATCTGGAGCTCCCTACCCAACCAGGCCTGGAGGGGATTGCAAACACTGGGCCTGCCTTGGTGGGGAGCTGGGGGAGAGGAGGAGGGGATGGAGGGCGGAGGGTGGAGGCCAGCCAGCCCTCTCCTCTCTCCATCCCTGCACAGAACAAAAGCACCCATTGTAAGAAAATGAATACCAGACCTCAGCATGCAGAAGATTCCTTTGCTTCTAAAAAAAGAAAGAAGGGAATTAAGTCTACAATAGTTGCATAACCGAAAAAGAGAAATAGGCCACGGCTCCCTCAATACCATAAGAAAAGTTGTATAATAGATATGGATGTAGTACATGCTGTTGTGCATTTGGCTGCCTGTTTAGGATTCAAGGCGGTATTCGATGAAAACCGGCTGCCAAGTTCCTGGAAAACTGCACCTTGATATCATGCTATGTATACATTTGAATTGGTTTGTGTTTAACACTATGCAATTTTCTTTTGTTTAATAGTTTTACTAAAATGTGTTATAATCTATTATAATTTGTTAAAGGTCAAGAACTGCAAGGGTTTTAGAGTTTAACCTTAAAATTGTGTTCTCTCCTCACTACCAGATCAGTTCTGACTCAAGAATGTGAGGCGCTCAAAAGCCAAGTGCAGTTTCTGCAGGTAAGAATTTGTTTTGATTCCAATCAAAATACCAGAGAGGTTGCTATTTTGGAAATTCACACTATTGTTCCAGTTTAAATGTTGTCTGTGCTCTCAGAAAATATACTGCACTTGCAGTACCCTATGTGCTTGGACTGAGATACAGAATACACTGAAGACTTGTAAGTTAAAAGGTCAGTTCTTCTCTGTCAGCTTTTTCTTTGGGATGTCCTTGAATAAGCCTTCAACAGCTTACACCTCGGGTCTGAGCTATAGCCAAGGCCATGAAAAATAGAATATAATATGTGAAAGACCCCACAGAGAGAACAAGCCTTTCGCTCCTCCAAAAGCCAAGAGCTGGCTGCCACCGACACCTACAGCCGCCTGGTTAACACAGCGAGAACCAATGTGACCTGTTGTTGACCTAGGACAGTCATCACCAAGCCCACTCAGATGGACCTGATTACCTTCAGCCTTCAACCGCTGTTGGCAATCTGCATATTATTCCTTGTATACGCCCAGCCTGCAAAGCCTCAATCTAAGGTTACTGCTGAGGCCAGAGGCACTAAGTCTTTCCAGGGATCTGGCCAAACACACTGCTGCACAAGACTGATCCTCTTTCAATCAGTCCAAGTTCCTACTGTACTGAGTAGTCTAGTCTCTATACTCTGGGGCTGGGCTGGCTGCCCCTCTGTCCTGCTCCTCTGGCACTGAAGGAGGGAGAACGGAACACCAGATGTAGGTGTTCCCTGCCCAACAGATGGGGGAGCCATCTTTTTATGTGCCGTGTCAAACATCTCCAACCCAGTATCACACGCAGGACACGTCTCCTGAGATGTAGGGACTAGGATGGGATTGCACAGTGTCTGTTAGGGATGTTTCTGCTACCAGCATTTTTGTAGTATGTAAAGTGCAATTCAAAGGCATAATGAACAGAAGTAAAATTCTTAGCCAGTGTAAAGGAGATTTTCAGGTGAATAAAAAGGATAGCGGTCGTAGATAATATCAATCAAAAATCCATCTGGTTTATTACAACAATTCAGCAAAGAAAATGTCTAAAGGCCTCCTCTGAGAAGGCCCTTCTATATTAATCACATAGCACTGAATGTTCTGTAAACACCATCCCAAGAGACTTGTAGCAAGTCACAACCTCAGCTGCTATAGAATCACACAGTGTCACAGACACATTATCAGTGTGACCTCAGCTCAGTCTGGCATCAAACTTTAACCATCACATTCAACACTGGCAGACGTTTGATACTCTCAGTTAAACAGGTCAAAGGTAGGAACATCAGTACTTAGTTACAACAGATAATTATAGACTGAAATACAGGAAAATATCAAGGCAAAAGTAAACATGTCATCCCCCACGAATGATGCAGCACCCACCCTTGGGCCAATCAGTGTCATTTTGTAAATGATGCATCTCTATGGCAAGACACATATGTGAGGATTGGCGCTGGAGACGAGAAGCAGGCACAGGGAGTTTAAAAAACATTTAATAAACAACAGACATGAAACAGAACAGGAACAGCGTCTGGACAGGGGAAAAATAATAGCATCAATGCTGACACAGGGAACAAACTGAGGAGCAGACTGAAATAGAGGGGGTAATCAACAAAGTAATGGAGTCCAGGTGAGTCCAATATTGCGCAGCTGCGCGTAATGATGGTGACAGGTGTGTGTAATGAAGGGCAGCCTGGCGCCCTCGAGCGCCAGAGAGGGAGAGCGGGAGCATGCGTGACAACATGATTCATCCAAGTTTTGTCAAAATCGGGCCAGTGGTGTCTGAGATATCACGTGTGACTAACGTATTGATTACTATAGCGCCCCCGATATAAATGTTCTTGCATATGTTGAGTCTTGACAGTGTTTGCAACATGTGGGTCCTTATGGGTCCCTGACGCAAATGTGTTCCTTGTGACGAGAGGGACCTACAGTATGCACTGAATTTCATGACTTTAGGTGAAATGGGGTGAGAGGTGTGACCTTTCAAAGTTTGCCATTTGGCCAAACAGTGTAATTTTGTAAATGCCGGATCTCTATGGCAAGCTTAGTCAAAATACATTTTGGCTGAGATATAACAGTGTGACTAATGTATGACCGTACTAACGGGCGGAGAGAGATCCACATTTCCCTCTCAGATTTCCTTGTGGAGGACAATTAATCAAATAATTTCCCATTACAGCCAGAAACATAGTCTGGTCAGCCAGAACCAAGCCAGGGTACTGTATGATCTCATTCCCATTTAGCATGCAGCAATCAATCATCCATTTTTACAAACAGGTATAATGTCCGATTTCCTCGAATGGGGGTTGTTGGAATTAATTGATAGACTTGGCCATGGACCAGGAAAGGAATCTGCAGTTTTAGCACTCAGGCAGTCCAGGATAATGACTAAATTACCACAATATCTCATTATTGTCAAGCTTTGGAAGTTTGTATACTAGTAGGTTTGGTCCCAAATAGAGCCCATATAACACTGCTTTAAGTAGGAGAAAGAATAGACTGAGAAGGAGGTGTGGAGAGTTATCATTTTACCACTGCACCACAGTGAAATAATAGGCTGTTTTATTTTCAGAGTAAAAGGGCAGCCGTTTCTGCGAAGCAGAGTTTGGGTTTTGAGTCAACACTCCATTGAGAAGCAGTGGGCTGTGTAGCTCCCAGTCCCTATCCCAAATATCACCCTATTCCCCCAATAGGCCCTGGTCAAAAGTAGTGCACTACATAGGGAATAGAGTGCCATTAGGGATGCAGAACCAGTCTGGTATTCCATCTCCCTTGGTAGCAGCCTGCGCCAGGATAGTCTAACCACCCTTCCATCAGTCAGACCTCACATCTAAAATTAATACCCTCCTCTGTAACTAGATCACTCTCCACTTCTGTTTGTTTGCATTTCAAAAAACCAAGACGATCAGCTGGCGGCGCTAGGCACTCGGCACCCCTCCGCTAGCTACACAGTGGGGAGTCGAGACGAGGCATAGCTCCATGGTATGCCAGTGGCAGACAGTGAGACTTTACGTAAATACCTCAAAGCAAATAGCAGGGCTTGTGGGTGGGTGGGTGGGACTCCTGGCTAATGATCATCCATTACCAGTGGTATTGTAAAACCAGGACATATATGACCTGACCCGGCTGCCAGCAGAGTAAAGAGCCTGTTGGTTGGAGCTGTGGTTTATGTCCTGAGTCTGGATATAGATGTAAAAAGAGAGTCCAAATCCTTATGGAACGAACATTGCTGCTGCTGAATCGTTTCGTCGCTCACGTCTTAACACCCCCTCCCATCTCCCACCATCTTCCTTATTTCTCATTTGTCAGCTGTGTCCTTGGGGTACATGACTCCAACTCACCAGTAGCTGGCTCCGGTAGTTGACCTGTTCTGTGGTGTTTTGTCTTGTCTGTGATTCGCTTCTTGCAGGAGATTGTAGAACATGAACACCAGACACAGCATGATGTCACTGAGGCTCCAGAGCCCACTGTAACAGGTGGGTGATACAGTTACAGTACAGTCATACAGTATTAGGGTAGGAAAATTATGATACCTTTACCAACATTCCCAGATTTTCCCGAAATCCTGGTTGGAACATTCCTGGAATCAAGATGTAAAAAGCAAGAAAATTCAGGAATCCTCCAACTGGGATTTCTGAAAAACCTGGACATTTTGGGAAAGCATTTTGCAACCTAACTGTCATGCCCTGACCTGAGAGAGAGGGTTTGTTTCTCTATGTGGTTAGGTCAGGGTGTGGGGTGGGCATTCTATGGTGTCTATTTCTTTGTTTTGAGCCGAGGATGGTTCCTAATCAGACGCAGCTGTCTATCGTTGTCTCTGATTAGGAATCATACTTAGGAAACAGCGAGGGAGGTCCAGTGACGAGATTGACAGGCAAGGCAACAACGGAGGCCCGAGAGGCAGTGCCCAATTTTTTTTGGGGGGGGCACACGGGTAGATTGGCTAAGGCGGTTTTAAGACCTGAGCCAACTCCCCGTGCTTACCGTGGGGAGCGAGTGACTGAACAAGCACCGTGGTATGCGGTGATGCGCACTGTGTCGCCCATGCGCACTCACAGCCCGGTGCGCTCGGTACAAGCTCCTCACCGTTGCCGTGCTAGAGTTGGCCGTCAGCCAGGAAGAAGTGCGCCGGCTCAACGTATCTGGTCTCCAGTGCGTCTCTACGGCCCAGGTTATCCTGCGCCTGCTCTACGCACGGTACCCCCCCGTTCACTAGCGCAACACAGTTCGTCCTGTACCAGCGCCCCGCCCTTGCTGGGCTACAGTGACCATCCAGCCAGGACGGGGTGTGCCAGCCCTGAGCTCCAGACCTCCGGTGCGCCTCCACGGCCCAGTATACCCTGTGCCTGCTCTGCGCACCCAGTCTCCTGTGCGTCTCCCCAGTCCGGTGAGACCGGTTCTAGCTCCACGTAGGAAGCCTCCAGTGATGATCAATGGTCCGAAGCCTCCAGTGATAATCCATGGCACGAAGCCTCCAGTGATGATCCATGGCCCGGAGCCTGTAGGGATGATCCATGGCACAAAGCCTCCAGTGATGATCCATGGCGCGGAACCTGTAGTGATGATCCATGGCACGGAGCCTGCAGCGACAGTCCCCGGTCCGGAACCTACAGAGACGCTCTCCAGTCCGGAGCCTCCAGCGACACTCTCCAGTCCGGAGCCTCCAGCGACGCTCTCCAGTCCGGAGCCTCCAGCGACGCTTCTCAGTCCGGAGCCTCCAGCGACGCTCCCCAGTCTGGAGCCTTCAGCGACGGTCCGCAGTCCGGAGTCTTCAGCGGCGGTCCGCAGCCCAGAGTCGTCAGCGGCGGCCTGCAGCCCAGAGTCTTCAGCGGCGGTCGGCAGTTCAGAGCCTCCGGCGATGATCCACGATCTGGTTCCTCCGGCGACAGAGAAGCGGGGGGATCAGCGGGCAGTGTGGGGGCTACACCCCGAACCAGAGCCGCCGCCAAGTATAGATGCCCACCCAGACCCTCCCCTATAGGTTCAGGTTTGCGGCTGGGAGTCCGCACCTTTGGGGGGGGGGGGGGTACTGTCATGCCCTGACCTGAGAGAGAGGGTTTGTTTCCCTATGTGGTTAGGTCAGGGTGGGGGGGGGGCATTCTATGAACTGTTTTGAGCTGAGTATGGTTCCTAATCAGAGGCAGCTGTCTATCGTTGTCTCTGATTAGGAATCATACTTAGCCTTTCCCCACCTGTAGTTGTGGGATCTTATTTTTGTACTGCTTGTTAAGCCTGCAAGACGTTACGGTCGTTGTCATTGTTTATGCTTTTGTTTGTAATGTTCTGATTTATAATTAAAATACAAAGATGAACACTCACCACGCTGCGCATTGGTCCACTCCTTTTGACGATTGTGGCACTAACAGTAATATACTTTCCTGGTTCACATAACTGATCTGTATTGAGTCAGGTGAACATCAGAGCCCAGAGTTAATATAGGTGACTGTACTCCGATCCATAATGGTTTCATGAGTTCTAGTGTCTTCAGTAACCTGTGAACTACACTGCCCTGACAATGACTATCACTCCCTTTGGAGGTATAAATTGGTAGCCTGACGACTCACACTAAATTCTTCCGATGCTCTGTTGTTCGCTACATACTTTAGTGTGAGACTGCCATCATTGAAGCCGTTTGATGTGGCGAGGAGCACGAAGGGTGTTGTACAAAATAAAGTCATTAAGGATTGGATCATCTCTAACCAATCACAGTATCAAAGCCAATGATCAATTTTCAAACCACCACTTTACCCACGTGTGTTCTGGTTCTGGCCCAACCCATCAGTTTCTGGACTAAACAGACGGCCCTGATTGGGTTGGCATTCGGTGAAGGGTCAGGAGTTACTCAGATCCAGACTCATTGCAGAGAAGCAATGAGTCTGTGTAGCCAGGCAAATAAATTGGTAACATGTGTCCTAAGTCTTTTGATGTTAGTATTTTATTAGGAACCCCATTAGCTACTGCTAAAGCAGCAGTTACTCTTCATGGGGTCCACACAAAACACAAAACGTTACATAATACAGAACATTAATAGACAAATAACAAGGACATAACGACATACATTTATGCAATGAACACTTCCTAAAAAAACACTTACCAAAAAAACTTCCTAAAAAACACTTCCGATAAAAAAAACTCCTAAAAAACACAGTTGGTTGCCTTTCTTTCTTCTTGTATTGACCTGACATAAATGACTGACATGTTCTCCATATCTGGAACAAAATCAGATCAATTGATCCTCACTACCATCTAGTGGTTTATTGTTGCAAATATACTTTTTACTTCTCCTTTTTTCCAGTGTTGTCAAGTTCTCATCTGCTACAAATATTGAAAAACATTGCACACAAATAATTGGGTGAAAAAGGTAATGGTTAATAGATGTCACTTTAGAGTGGTAATTGAACTACATCACTCCGTCAACAGGTGTAACCTCTCAATGTTCTGTTATTTTGGGCTTTGGATCCTGGTGCTTATTTCAAACAGGCCTACCAGGCTGTCAGTCTTCTCACCATTTCCAATCTGTCTGACTGCCGCAGAATAGTATTGTAGAAATGTGAGTGATTTTCTCCTGGTGTGGGTTGATTTGCAGAGCTGAAGGACGAGAGGAGAGCCATCCAGATGGATCTGAAGAAGCAGAGCCTCAGCCTCACTTATTGTCCCTCCTCCTCCCCTGTGGAAACAAGCCTGCAGAGCAGATCCGGGTTGGCCTCTATAGTCTGCTCTATACTCTCCTTTCTAACAGATCCAAAAAACCTGTTTTACCACTTCTGTGGATTTACAGGCTTTCAGGGGATTTCTGTTGTCAAGCCCAAGGTCACTTTGATTATTTGTCTGATAAGGGTAACATGCATACTTCCCAGACAAGGGCCTAAATTCATTCAGATCAAGCACTAACCAGCGATAGCCGACACCCGCAAAGCTGATGTTTTGGTGGTGTCGGAGGAAGGAAACTGCGTTGGGAGTCGTCAAATTGGTGAGCAGCTCCTCTTGCAGTCATTGTCTTGAAGCCACACCCATCCCATTCGCGTTAAAAGTTTAGAATGAGGAAGTGCAGGCTATTTTCAGTTGAAGTCGGAAGTTTACATACACCTTAGCCAAATACATTTAAACTCAGTTTTTCACAATTCCTGACATTTAATCCTAGTTCCCTATTTTAGGTCAGTTAGGATCACCACTTTATTTTAAGAATGTGAAATGTCAGAATAATAGTAGAGAGAATTATTTATTTCAGCTTTTATTTCTTTCATCACATTCCTAGTGGGCCAGAGGTTTACATACAACACTCAATTACTATTTGGTAGCATTGCCTTTAAATTGTTTAACTTGGATCAAACGTTTCGGGTAGACTTCCACAAGCATCCCACAATAAGTTGGGTGAATTTTGGCCCATTCCTCCTGACAGAGCTAGTGTAACTGAGTCAGATTTGTAGGCCTCCTTGCTCGCACACGCTTTTTCAGTTCTGCCCACAAATTTTTAATAGGATTGAGGTCAGGGCTTTGTGATGGCCACTCAAATACCTTGACTTTGTTGTCCTTAAGCCATTTTGCCACAACTTTGGAAGTATGCTTGGGGTCATTGTCCATTTGGAAGACCCATTTGCGACCAAGCTTTAACTTCCTGACTGATATCTTGAGATGTTGCTTCAATATATTCACATAATTTTCCATCCTCATGATGCCATTTATTTTCTGAAGTGCACCAGTCCCTCCTGTGCTTCACGGTTGGGACGCTGTTTTTCGGCTTGCAAGCCTCCCCCTTTTTCCTCCAAACATAACGATGGTCATTATGGCCAAACAGTTCTATTTTTGTTTCATCAGACCAGAGGACATTTCTCCAAAAAGTATGATCTTTGACCCCCTGTGCAGTTGCAAACCGTAGTCTGGCTTTTTTATGGCGGTTTTGGAGCAGTGGCTTCTTCCTTGCTGAGCGGTCTTTCAGGTTATGTCGATATAGGACTTGTTTTACTGTGTATAAAGATACTTTTGTACCTGTTTCCTCAAGCATCTTCACAAGGTCCTTTGCTGTTGTTCTAGGATTGATTTGCACTTTTCGCACCAAAGTACGTTCATCTCTAGGAGACAGAACGCATCTCTTTCCGGAGCGGTATGACGGCTGCGTGGTCCCATGGTGTTTATACTTGCGTACTATTGTTTGTACAGACGAACATGGTACCTTCAGGCATTTGAAAATTGCTCCCAAGGATGAATCAGACTTGTGGAGGTCTACAATGTTTTTTCTGAGGTGTTGGCTGATTTCTTTTGATTTTCCCATGATGTCAAGCAAAGAGGCACTGAGTTTGAAGGTAGGCTTTGAAATACATCCTCAGGTACACCTCCAATTCACTGAAATTATGTCAATTAGCCTATCAGAAGCTTTTAAAGCCATGACATAATTTTCGCGAAATTTCCAAGCTGTTTAAAGGCACAGTCAACTTAGTGTATGTAAACTTCTGACCCACTGGAATTGTGATACAGTGAATTATAAGTGGAATAATCTGTCTGTAAACAATTATTGGAAAAATTACTTGTTTCACGCACAAAGTATATGTCCTTACCGACTTGCCAAAACTATAGTTTGTTAACAAGAAATTTGTGGAGTGGTTGAGAAAACAGTTTTCATTACTCCAACCTAAGTGTATGTAAACTTCCGACTTCAACTGTATATAAAGATAATGACGCTGAAATTGAAAATCATTCAACAAAATAATGAGGATTTCTATCACCCTAATCGAGGTGTAGATTACGTCTCACATTCCAATGTTTGAATTTGTTAACAAGGCTGCATGGGATTTCTAATAATGCGACTCTGTGCAGCCAATGGCAATGTCCGCTTTAGGGATGATGCCGGGAGCCACTTGTGGATTTGAGCGCTCTAACACAGTGCCACCTCCGACACCATCAAAACAACCGCTATGCGGGTGTCGGCTAGCGCGGATCTGATAGAATCTAGCCCAAGGTCATCACTTACAGTATCTGGTGAAAGTATTTAGCTAATTGCAACCTAGTTGATCTTTGCTGTCATGAATGGTGTTAATGGCAATGTTGTTATTCCCAGATCGATAGGATGGACAGGTTTGTCTGCGGATGAGACACAGAGACACTTGACCCCTGTGGTGGCCCCCAGACTGCATCCTCCACATACCAGGCCCAGTCCACCACTAGTAGTACATCTAGTAAGGAGGACTCCTCCGTTAGACAGGATGAGAGGCCAGCCATGCAGTTCACCCAACACCAGAGTATCCAGCCCTCTCCAACCCTCTAAACATAAACATCCAAGGACTCACAGCCAGAGCTCTGAGGCTTCCCACCCCTGCAACAGAGAACCCACCACCACCGCTCAAGACAGGGACAGCTACCTACCGCCCCTCGTCCCCTCAGCTAGTACAGTAACCACCCATGGATCCTACCTCAACCCTGCCTCAGAACAGAGAATAAAGGGCAGAACTTGCAGGCCTAGTGGTCAGCCTGTGACTGTGAGAGCTCAAAGACATGATGACTCATGGTCAGACTCAGTGAACAGCTGGCCCTTGTTGTTTCCTGGTGGACACAGTCCTCTAGGCTCCTCCACACACGCTCCGGGGAGCAAAGGGAGCTGTGAGCAGATGAGCCCCGTAAGCATGTTCCACCCTGCTCCCCCCGCAGTGCAGAGGCCAGCCAGCAGAGGGCCGAGTGAGGCCAGGCACCTGTGTCTGCCGCAGCAGGGGGACAGCCTGGTTAGCTCCTCCTAAACTGAACTCTTTACTACAGAATAAGAGTATAGTGAGTCTCTGTCATGCATGTTCTACCTGCAGTCTGGTCCTAAAAGGAGACAAGTCTCTCATCAGAGCTCAATAATACTCATACTTGTAAAAGGGATATCGTAATCTCTTTAATATAAAGTAATACAGTAACCCTAGTCTTCCACAATGAGCCAAGAGACACAGGGATGTTATATTGTCCTTTTCTAGAGACTGATAGAAGACCTGAAAGTGAACACATGACACAATATGGTTGGATGCTTTCGAAATGACTAAAATTTAATCTACCTAATTTAACCATTTATTGAATGTATTTTGAAGTAAATAAATGCGACTGTATTTGGATAAATAAATGTTCATATTGCTGTAATACATGGTTTGTTAATAATCTACTTTCTCCCATCTAACAAAAGCCATAGTCTGTTCAGAAAGACAAAACACAAATGGGACATGAACCACACTTGAGTGATCTTTAAAATAGATTTTATTTACCATTTGTAATGGAACAGTTTACGATATACAGCTGACATGACTAAGACAATTCAATGGATTTTGGCCCTAAGGTTCAAGAGACATGGTTAGATATATATGAGAAAGTACCAGTACTGTGTTCATTTCATTTGTGCTTTATTCTCCACTATGATAGAATTTACATTGGCATAACATTGTCTTCTCTGCTGACATGTTGACACAGCAGCTTGTGCAGACCACTGTAAAGGCCTTATTTCAAAATGGAAGTTTGTATTGTTAAATATGTTATAAACACAAATGACTTGATTTAAAGTGCTGAAAAAAACGTGTAAAAACATGTTTATGAGTTAGAAATTCAAGAGATCTCCTCGGTGATTGTAGAAAACCACAGAATAGATAAATCACAGTTTTAGTACAGTAGAGGCCGACTATCAGTTTTCAGAATTGGTAACGTATTCATTTCTTACATCCCATATATAGATGACTTACTACAGCGATTTCTAAATGAGATGAAAAACAATGTCCAAAAAATATGAATAGTCATCTAATGTGTCCTTGAGTGTACATTTTTCACTACCTGCTTATATTAATTTTGAAGGAAAGATCTCACCAAATGCCAAGTTAATGAAATAATAATCCCAGTGCAAAAAGGGAAGAATAAAATCAGATTCTTACTCTGGATATGAGACATTTGGTTGAACCCATTCCTTATTGTCCAATTAGTTTATATTCTAAAACACTTCCCCAATACATTGATATTTTGTTGTAATGTCATATTTATTGCAGTTACAATGTTACCGATTTTGGTGTTTGATTTCTGTAATCTTTTTTTTGCCGCATATGCACATGTAAAATACTCCATCAAATTGAAAAGGCCAGTCTCGTTACACAAAGGAATTTACAGCACAGCCGCTATATTGTAACCGGATGTCGCTGCAGTATAGTACCACGGTGTTGGCTTAATACTATTGGCATTATTACTATGTAAAATGGATTAATACTGTTATTATATACTTTCCCCAACCGTCATGTACCTCCAACAGAACATACTGTAAAATGCAAATTTCAAGTTTCACCCCAAGCTTTTGTTTGGCAATACTTTTGATATCAGCTGGCTTTTAGAGCACGATAAAGGTAGTGTCACCGAACATGGATGATTCAATTGTGACAATAAAATATATATTTTTGTTAGTAAAAAAACAAAAGATCTCTTAAAAGGTAGATTGTGTTTTGTTACATGACAAAATTGATAGTTACTGATTGATTAGAATTACATGACATCAATACTGACACTATCCTGATCTAAGAACAGTACTCAGTAGTAAGGTATCGACTACACACAAATACATATTACACTTAACATCGGCTACTTTTACTACAAGAAAAAATCCTGCCTACCCCCAAATAAAAACAAATAAACACACAAACACCAGTTTTTACATGACTGTACAAGTATCTGATAGAGGAAGAGTTCGGTGGACAGCAGAGACCAAACGGTTGCAATAGCATGGTGGTTATCCTTAACTTACTAGCGACTGTAGCTAATAAATAAGAGGACTACAAGTCAACAGTTTAACAGTAACAGGAGGAAGAAGAAATAAAAGTCCTAGAGGACTCCCTGGAAGTATCCAGAGGCAACCTGACCTGAGCCGGCATGTCTAGAATAATCATACACCGTTTCATTCTGTTATCAAATCCTGTCATCAGGGCCATTATATTCTAACCCACTTTAGCTCAAACATTTACACCTGCTGTAAACTCCTTATTACCAAAATGATATGAATCCATAGTGTATAGAACACATCAGTTAAAACCATCATCATTATTAATATCCTGTGCTATTCCAGGACCACTCCTACTCTGCTTTAGAACAGGTTGATTCGTGTGGCCGTACTGTGCTTCTACCAGCGTCATAGGAGAACACACTAGTCTGTTGTCATCTGAAGTAAAGCTTGAGTCTGTTGGGCTGCATCTAACCTACTGGTGTGCTTTTTGTGTTAGTTCAAATAGCCAACGAGTTTGGGTACGTCCCAAATGGCACCCTATTCCCTTTATAGTACACTACTTTTGACCTGAGCCCTAGTGCCCTACATAGGCAATAAGAGGCTAATTGGAGCCAAATAACCAAAGACTTTCACCGCTAAGTAACTACCTACTCCCCTGAGTGTCTGGATAGCTAACTGTCATGACACTTTTAACACAGAGAAACTGAAGTAAAATGGAAGGAGAACAACTCGGTCATATATTCGACAGCAGAAACTGGATTTATGCAGTCAGACAAAGATGTTGAATATTATATACAGTGACGTACTGGTTAAAGAAAAAAGAAAACATCTGAAGTTTCACTAAGATGCGATGCTCTAGCACTTAAGCAGCTGCATTGCCAGACTACCTCTCTCTATCAGTGCAGGCCAGGCAAGGACCCAGTGGTTCACAGTGTTACCACAGACAGGTCTTTGCCTCACTGCAACACAGATGCAACGCAACAGAGCGGAGACGAATGCATTGAATTGGATAGAGAGATGGGACTTCTTGACAATTGCCAATTCCAGCAATCTGTGCGAGCACAACCCCACAGCATCCTGCCACAAAGTGACTGAAATACATCTCCCTCCCACTCCAACCCCCTAAAATAAATCAATTACCAATAAAAATCAAGTCATGGATGAGGAATGGTAAACATTACTGTTATTTCTCAAGATAGTGTAGCTTCTTTACAAAATAAACATGTCTTCCTTATAATTATTTACTATGTTACTTTACAATAATGAAAGATAAAATAAGATAATTCTATTGACAGAACGATACAACTACATATAAACTACATAATTCAGTAACTGATGATTTTTTTTTATCTTGTGGAGACAAACTCCATCTCCAGGCCAACCAATGGCTTCTCTCCTTCCTGTTTCCACATCCAATCATACCACTACTTGGCTCAGAGCTTTAAAACGCCTGTAAATACACATATTTTCCTCTGCAAAGACACCTGCTGATGCAAGTCTCTCAGTTTTGAAAAAGTTAACAAAGACACATACTCCAGCTATGCCACCGAGATATTAAAGTTCATGCATGTTTAACATGTTTTTGGTAACATGCCTTGTTGGAGCAAATCCTACTTGTGAGTAACCGAGGCTATGACGCAACACCACTGTGTCCTCCCTCCTTGTTATGCTACAGATGTAGGACCTTCATTTGATCACTCTGTTGTGGCATGATTATTTTCCTGGTGTTAAAAACGGGTCAAATTAAGATCCTACATCTGTAGCTGCTTCTGTCGTCAATTAAACGTTCCCTTCACAAGTGAGATGCCACATCTTGAGATGCATTTCCCACGGAAATACCTGGAAGACTAAAAGAGAGATGGCACTTTATTGTACTCAGTTGCATCCATCCACCCATTTGTTTTTGTGTGTGAACATGTTATGGTTGTCTTTTACTTAGCTCCCTCTTTTATGTAAAGCCTACCATAATCAAATAAAATGTACTCAGGTATTGAACTTGTTCAGTAAGTAGTAAATGATTTTGGGACCCTGAGAATGGGCATCGGGAAATCATGGGCGTTAGTCAGGGTAGGTGTTCAGAAAGCTGGAGACCAACATTCTGTGTGTGTGTGGGGAGTTGGTTCTGTAATGTATGTTAGTTGTTTGCCAACATTGGAAGTAGAATGGCTTTACTGTGTTGTTCAAATAAAATATTTAGGAGTAGCTAAATAGCCATTGGCTTACTCCAATATGAGTTGTTCTTGGTAACCCTAAAGCAGCATACATAACAGTCTGAGTAGTGGAGACTATCATGTATTAGAGGGTACTGAGAGCCAAAAGCTATACTGTAGATAAAACAACAGAAGGGAAGGATCAGTCCCTAGAGTGGTGCCATGTGTCTACACTGACCCAAAGAACATTTGGTCTCCAGCTTTAAAACCGCCAGCACTGTCGCTAGAAAAGTTGCCAATTCCAAGTGGATTTCTTTACAGTGTATATTTCTACTTCAACTCCTGCATAATATGAAGAAGAGAACAAATAACGTGTTTACAAGAAACTGCATCATGAAATGATGTTGAAACGAGAAATACAATTCTTTTGGATGATGACCAATTTCTCTAGAGGTTAGAAATAATAAGCCCTTACAATATGTAAAGGTCTCCAGCGAGCGGGTTTCCCCCACAGTGCGGTGGGAAAGGGTGAGGGGTGGTTGGGAGGGAGGGGGCTGGAGCTGGCCCAGGGGGGGCCTCTATGCGCTGGGGGTAGTGTTGTGTGCTGTGGAGCCGTTGCTGCCCTGGATGGTGAGGCTGATCTCATCCCTCTTCTCATCCTCCTTCTCCTTCAGCTCCTCTTTCAGGGGACGCACCTCCACTTCTCCCTCTGAGCTTGGGGCGGCGTAGTGGCCTATCCGGTGCTCACTCAGGGCCGGGCCCCACTTTATGTCCGCCTTGCATGAATTCTTCAACCGCTGTAAGGGGTAAAGGTTCAGAGGTCAATGTGATGGGAAGGACACAGGTGTATTATTTATTGTTAATTAGAGGCAGGTAAAGAAGGTGAGAAAGTTCTGGAATAACATAACACCAAATCGGGTTCTCTTTTACTATCCTTCATTTCTTTCAGTTCAAAGACCTTCGGCAACATGTGCCACTCAACAGAAAAAACTAAAACACTTCCTCTACTAGTGCGAACAACGTCTGCTTCCAATACTAAAGACAGACAGAGCTCTAAACAGAGATCCTGTGGATTTTACCTCCAAAAACGTTGTTCCCTCGGACTTGGAGATCTTGTAGAGAGCATAGATGGGTATACATGTGACAGAGGACATGGCCATAAGGAAGCCGATGGCTAGGGACCAGCCGGGGTACACGTAGTCATTGTAGGTGATGGGCTTGTACTGGATCACTGTGAAGATCAGGATGAACTGCAAATACAAAGAGAAGAGAGGGATCACCAGGGTCAAGTCATTTATTTGAACAGAATATACCCTATTTCAATCCTCATACAGTACATATCTTCATCGATCACTTGTGTGTGTCTTAGGTCATTCTGGTATTCTGGCAGGTGTTTTGCACGACAGGTTTTGTTGAGCAATACAGATTAGCGAGGATTAGACAAGTGGAATGGAATGCAGAGCAGGTCAAGCCTCTAAAACATGTCAACAAGGAGGCACTGGGTGGTAGCTACTATCTTACAGATATGATGATGGGCGACACGAATCTCCAGCAGACCCGGAAGAAGATGGGAGGGGGGAAACCCAGCATCATCTCAACGTCCTTGAAGTATTTCTTGTGTCCTGAACACAAACAGTACAGCATGTTGTCAGTCATTCCATTCCAGTCAGTTTGATTAGCTTTCACCAATAGCGTTGGCAGAGCTTTGTGGACGATAGGCATTTATAATCGAGGAAAGACAGTTGGACTCACCATAGACGTACATGATGCAGATGCACATGATGCAGGAGATGATAACCAGAGAGAAACTAGCAGCGTAGTTATCCATGAGCAGTAGCCAGTAGATCCCAGCCTAAACACATGAGAGCACAGGTAGAGAACACAACATCAGTATACATCCTGAATATATGTGCCTGGATAATTGTGTTTATGTGTGTGTTTATGTGTGTGTACACATGCATGTGTTTGTTTGTGTGTATGGGTGTGTGTGTGTGTGTGTGTGTGTGTTTGTGTGTGTGTGTGTGTGTGTAAACATCTCCAGTCCATTACCTGTGTGGTGAGCGGCACCCCCAGCAGGAAGCCCACTATAGCCACTCCTCCTGTGACCACCGTCTTGTTCCTGATGATCCAGTCAGTACCGATCTCATCCACGATGGCCGTCACCAGGGTCTCCAGCAGGCAGAACTGCACACCGGGACACACACTGACAGGTCAACACTCAGCAGTGACTTTTATATCTACTTCTCTCAAAAACCCACTTTCTCCAACATAAAAAACAAATCTAGTTGAGCCCCATTGACTTTTGGCAGCCATTGTTATTGTTTTGTTGATGAAGCGGAAGTGGGGAGAGTTGCACTTCGTGGTTAAAAAAATACATGTTCTGCTATTCTATCAAATCAAACTTTATTTGTCACATGTGCCAAATACAACAAGTGTAGACTTTACTGTGAAATGCTTACTTACAGGCCCTTAACCAACAGTGCAGTTCAAGAATAAAAAATATTTAACACAATAAGAATAACGAGGCGATAAACAGGGGGCACCGGTTAGTTGAGGTCATTTGTATATGTAGGTGGGGGTGAAGTGACTACGCATAGATAATAAACAGCGAGTAGCAGCAGTGTACAAAAGGGAGGGGGGTCAATGTAAATTATCTGGTGGCGATGTTATGAATTGTTCAGCAGTCTTATGGCTTGGGGGTAGAAGCTGTTGAGGAGTCTTTTGATCCTAGACATGCATGCAATGATGTCAGAGAGAATAAACAGTGTTACCCTATTCCCTACATAGTGCACTACTTTTGACCAGAACCAAACGGTAATAGGGTGACATTTGGGACAAAGCCAGGATATGATGGTGGTTGACTAACTCACCTGCGTCCCCAGGCCCAGCAGGATGAGCATGAAGAAGAAGAGCAGGGACCAGAGGGGGGAGATGGGCAGCAGAGTGAGGGCCTCTGGGTAGGCCACGAAGGCCAGGCCGGGACCGTGGTCGGCCACCTCAGATACATCTACGTTCAGGTGGTGGGCCATGAAGCCCAGGATGGAGAAGATGACGAAGCCTGCATACACACTGGTCGCACAGTTGGTGATGCTGATGATGATGCTGTCCCTGTATGGGTAACCAATCAAAGGAGAGAAAACAGGAAGAGAAGGTTATTAGTATATTACACTAACCAACATTAAGTTGTATCTGTCCAATAAGATGAATCGGTGCATTTCACCCTCATACAGTGGGGGAAAAAGTATTTGATCCCCTGCTGATTTTGTACGTTTGCCCACTGACAAAGAAAGGATCAGTCTATAATTTTAATGGTAGGTTTATTTGAACAGTGAGAGACAGAATAACAACAAAAATATCCAGAAAAACGCATGTCAAAAATTTTATAAATTGATTTGCATTTTAATGAGGGAAATAAGTATTTGACCCCCTCTCAATCAGAAAGATTTCTGGCTCCCAAGTGTCTTTTATAAAGGTAACGAGCTGAGATTAGGAGCACACTCTTAAAGGGAGTGCTCCTAATCTCAGTTTGTTACCTGTATAAAAGACACCTGCCCACAGAAGCAATCAATCAATCAGATTCCAAACTCCCCACCATGGCCAAGACCAAAGAGCTCTCCAAGGATGTCAGGGACAAGATTGTAGACCTACACAAGGCTGGAATGGGCTACAAGACCATCACCAAGCTGCTTGGTGAGAAGGTGACAACAGTTGGTGAGATTATTCGCAAATGGAAGAAGCACAAAACAACTGTCAATATCCCTCGGCCTAGTGCGCCATGCAAGATCTCACCTCGTGGAGTTGCAATGATCATTAGAATGGTGAGGAATCAGCCCAGAACTACACGGGAGGATCCTGTTAATGATCTCAAGGCAGCTGGGACCATAGTCACCAAGAAAACAATTGGTAACACACTACGCCGTGAAGGACTGAAATCCTGCAGCGCCCGCAAGGTCCCCCTGCTCAAGAATACATATACATGCCCGTCTGAAGTTTGCCAATGAACATCTGAATGACTCAGAGGACAACTGGTGAAAGAGTTGTGGTCAGATGAGACCAAAATGGAGCTCTTTGACATCAACTCAACTCGCCGTGTTGGAGGAGGAATGCTGCCTATGACACCAAGAACACCATCTCCACCGTCAAACATGGAGGTGGAAACATTATGCTTTGGGGGTGTTTTTCTGCTAAGGGGACAGGACAAATTCACCGCATCAAAGGGACGATGGACGGGGCCATGTACCGTCAAATCTTGGGTGCGAACCTCCTTCCCTCAGCCAGGGCATTGAAAATGGGTCGTGGATGGGTATTCCAGCATGACAATGACCCAAAACACACGGCCAAGGCAACAAAGGAGTGGCTCAAGAAGAAGCACATTAAGGTCCTGGAGTGGCCTAGCCAGTCTCCAGACCTTAATCCCATAGAAAATCTGTGGAGGGAGCTGAAGGTTCGAGTTGCCAAACGTCAGCCTCGAAACCTTAATGACTTGGAGAAGATCTGCAAAGAGGAGTGGGACAAAATCCCGCCTGAAATGTGTGCAAACCTGGTAGCCAACTACAAGAAACATCTGACCTCTGTGATTGCCAACAAGGGTTTTGCCACCAAGTACTAAGTCATGTTTTGCAGAGGGGTCAAATACTTATTTCCCTGATTAAAATGCAACATTTTTCGGGATTTTTTTGTTGTTATTCTGTCTCTCACTGTTCAAATACTTTCCCCCCCCACTGTACATATTTCCAGTTGAAATTCAGACTAAACAGTCTACATCTTAATTGCATAATAACAAATAGTGAGAAATACTGAAGAGAGAGAAAGAGATGTGAGAAATATGTTTCCTGCTTACAGCTGGTGGGTTTGTTAGTTACAGTACTTACTACTCTATCATTGATTTGTAGCCAAGAAAGTAACATTACTATCTCTCATAGTAGTAGATGTGAGTTTCTCTTTCAAATAATCCCCTGGCCTTGTACACAGCTAATAGCTAATGTTAGGCAAAGTAAGCTAGCTAGCTATTATTGATAGTGCAACCCCTAAATACAGATGAAGATGAAAAATGATCAGGTCTACTGTACATCTTACTGTAGAAATGATTGTTGAAAACAAGTCCAGGTTGGAACTGTTGGTGTTAAAATACAAGTAATATGTTTTATTCTGAACTGGAATCAACTGATTGAAGCAATATGCTTTTTGAGGCAAACACACTCACATAGTTCTAGATTCCTTATCTACAGCAGGAAGCGGTCTCCTGCCTGACTGAGAAAGCAGTAGATATTCGGAACCAGTTTGGCACCACATACCTATGCGGGTCAGGGTTCTCAACTCTGACATACTTAAAAAACAAGTGCATAAACAGTCTCAATGCTGAGCATGACCTCAGTGTTGCATAGTCAAAAACTGAGCCCAGAATAGACATGCTTGTTGGAAACTTCCACCAGCCACACACCTCTCATTAGGACTGTGTGTGTGTGTGTGTTTTCTGGTCTACATCTGTGTGATGTGATCAATCAGTTTATTCCAGTTCAGAATAAAAAAATACGTATTGTATTTTAACAGCAACAGTTCCAACCTAGGCTTTCTTTCGACAATCATTTCCACAGTAAGCTGTACATTAGGCCTGATCATGTTTCATCTGTACTGTTACTTAGGGTTGCACTATCAAAAGCCTGCGTGTCTGTTCTGTTATGCATCTGTGTGATGTGATCAATCAGTTTGCTCCAGTTCCGAATGAAACTGATTTATTGTATTTTAACAGCAACAGTTCCAACCTAGACAGATATGGCAGTGTTTTAATGGGGAACAATACACATGAATAGCTATTTATATGGGTAATTAATTTAATTCTTATTTGTTTCTATCTGTATTACATTTGTTTTAGGCATAAGGGCAATGAAATGTACTGATATGTATGTATAGTTGCATATGTTCCTAAGCTTGGGTCCCAGGAAAACACAGCATTTCTCATTTGGGTCCCAGGCTGAAAGAGTTTAGGAAGCCCTGATTTAGAGTATACTGTCCATCACTTCTGCCCTTCAACCACACGGTGGTGTTATAGAGAAGAGAAAACCTCTTCCAGTTTCCACAAGAGTTTTGAGTTGGACTACCGTAAACTACAAAGTTAACAATGCAACCGCAGGCTTAACAGCAGTCAAAAAATGACATCATTTTGTCTCGTTCACTCTCTCAGTGTGATGCCTCTGTCCTCCACCTTCAGTACAGTGGCATGCAGTACACACCATCACACCATACTCCATCAATTCTTGCAAATTGTAGCTGCCCTCCTCTATTCTGCACCATTTCTGTTAATCTCTGCTGACACTGTAGCGTGATCGCACCCAGAGAGGCAACAAAGACCCTTCCTGATTCACTCTAACTGAGCACGAGGAACTGCAATAGTGTAACCGCTTACACAACTCCAGGGATTTGTCTACCATTGTAATCCTTGGGCAGGCCGCCGAAGCATTTTTTCGGTTGCCTAAATCCCCCAAATTTTTTAAATACATTTTCGGATGAAAAACACTTGAAATGTAAACTTAAATGACTAAAACAGATATAAAGTTTGTATAAAATATAATGGACCTATATATTTATAAATAATATAATCTTTGAGAACTAACAATAACCAAAATAAAAGCTACACAGTCAGAGAGAATAGAAAATTCCAAAAACAATGAATTTAGCAGTATTCATGTTGTTATCATGTGCGAGCAAAGTAACACAGCATTAGCCATGGCAAAATGCATAAAATTCCAGGAAATTAGCTTTAAAACTCAGCTCCATGGAGAAATGTGTAGAATTGCAGGAATTTGGCTTAAAAATGCTCAAATTTCTCTACAGCACCGAGATGGGGGCCTCTAAAATGTTCTAAAAAAAATGTAATTGCCATGCCCTCCGCCACACACACCACCTAAGCCCCTTTTTGACACAGAAAAAGACCTGAGCTCTGACAGGAAATGCGTCCCAAATGGTACCTTAGTCCCTTTATAGTGCACTACGTCTGACCAGGGCCCAATAGGATGCCATTTGGGACGCGGCCAGGGTTTATTTGGTAGTAAAGTGGAGAGTTTAGGGGGGAACAGTGAGGGGAGAGGAAGAGTAGAGTACCTGTAGCAGTTGTTGTGGAACTTGTTGTAGGAGGCCATAGTGATGAGGCCTCCCCATGCACAGCCCAGAGAGTAGAAGATCTGAGAGGCAGCGTCTCCCCACACCTGGACAGACGGAGAAACATGTGTCAGTACAACCACTGAAGAACAACCTTTTTTCATACCTGAGGCATATTACATCTGATCAAGCAGTCTCTTTCAACAGCTGTGTTATGAGAAAGCCAATAAGTCTACGCTATGAAGAGCTACAGAGCTATTATATGAGTAATAAACAGTAACGGTTTACAACTCATATAAAGTAGTACTTAAGAATTCCAGGACTTATAACCATGTTATTTCTATATGATTAACCACACCTTAGCGTCGAGGATCTTATGCCACTGTGGGGTCAGGTAGTACTTGATGCCGGTGACAGCTCCCTCCAGGGTGATGCCTCTGATGAACAGGATGGTCAGCACCACGTAGGGGAACGTCGCTGTGAAGTACACCACCTGGGGGACCATCGAGAGGAGAAGAATGAGCGAGAAGATCTCCTAACGTGTGTCAATTATACACTATGAACAGGAGTTCTTCCTGACTAAGTTATTTGACCTGGAAAAACTACTGGCCCAAACAATGACATTTGGAAATGAGAGAGAGAGCGAGAGCGAGAGAGAGAGAGAGAGAGAGAGAGAGAGAGAGAGAGAGAGAGAGAGAGAGAGAGAGAGAGAGAGAGAGCGAGAGAGAAAGAAAGACACCTCACCTTTCCTGAAGACTTGACTCCTCTGATGAGACAGAGGAAGACCACCACCCAGGACACGGCCAGACATCCCAGAATAGGGAGACGGACTTCCCCGAAATTCCCGATGTCGTCTGAGATCTTCAGCACATAGTGTCTGTGGGGATGAGAAAAGATGTATCACAGTGTCTATTCACAACAACAACGTCTGGATAGAGAAACGTGGAATATATAGTTAGTGCCGCCGGGACAAATAATGTCTATACGTTTATTCCTGAAAGATAGAGAAGAAGTATTGTTCGGATGTACCCTGGCATTACAATGAGCGAAGCCCATATTTCAATGCAGCAGCAGCTCGACCAAGACAATGGATTATCTTTTCTGACAGTTGACAGGAACAACAAGTCCTTTCATGATATACTGACAGACAGCACCACCCGGACGGAAAGCTAAGCCCAAAACATTTAGAAAGTCATTAACCAAAAACACTGTTTCCTTTGAATGGGCCCTATTCTCAATGCTAAGGGCATAAAACAGCTACACTGCTCCCCATGTATTAAGAATCCAGATAATATTATTTTCTAGGAAAATATACTAAACATCTAATAGTGTGTACTTCAGACACAGAGAACTATGAGTAATGCTTGTTGAAGGCTGGATGATTAATCGTAGGCCCGGATTAGCAAGGCAAACATGCCTGCCTGCTTGTTTTTTTCTGACTGGTCTTGTTTAAATCAACAAGTATCTAGCATCTCAAACATTCCTTTACAAAGAGATACACAAACATTCTTTTGTTAACCCATAGTCAAACATGCTTTGTGTCAAAACACTTTGGGTGCTGCTTTACTGAACATACATGTATCTAGGAGTAATAGTGTGTATTAACCCTTGCAGCATCCACTCCAGTCTCTTCAATCTAGTACACCTGAGTCAGAGTCAGCCATGCCCACACCTTCCCACTCAGGTACTGTAGGGTTGGAAAATGACGGTAACTCCTAAAATTCCCAGGTTATATAGAAATCCCAGTTGGAAAATCCCGGAATCAGAAAGAAATAAGCAGGAAATTCTCCATCCAGGACTTCTGGAAAACCTGTGATTTTTCAACTCCACACTCAGGCCTTACTTCCAGCACTCAACAGATCCAGAATAGGGCCGGGACGATACCAGTATCACGATACTCATCAGTATCGTGGCAAGAAAACAAAACATGAATTAACCTTTTAAGGAAAACAGCCCTAATGTTGGAAACAAACGTCTTTATGTTGCCATCCAGAGTCACATTTAGTAATTTTCCAAGCTGAAGCACACAATATTTTACATACAGCAGGTTTTTAAAGCACCAAATAGTTTGGTCTGCTTCGTGTTTTCATTTTTGCCATGGAAAAAAATATTGCGATACAGGTATCGTCACAGCCCTAATCTAGAACAAGATCTTTTGGGATTCAAATAAAGATTGATAACTGACTCCGGGTCCGGGTTAGGCCTTACTTCCAGTACTCCTCGCTGGGGCTGGTCCTCTTGGTCTTATTGACCACCTCCACGGCGACCTCAGCGGCCCCGGTGACCAGGCTGCGGGTGACGTTGGCCAGGGTGTTGTTGATGCCCGTCGGCGTCACCACGCCGTTGCAGGTGGGCGTGTTCCAGGGGTTGTTGCAGTAGGTCCACGGCAGCAGGTTGGTCATGGAGGAGAAGAAATAGTAGAAGGCGATGCAGATCACCACGTTGTAGTAGATACCGATGTAGGTGGACACCACCATCATTCCGTAGCCCACACCTGGTGAGAGAGAAGGATTGAAACAACATTAGAATGATACCAGAAGCTGAAGAGGTGAATGGAAAAATGACGTTAAGCATTCCAAGCAGACAATAGATGTTGCCATTTATTTTCCATCTTTCAGTTTCCTAAGCATAAGATACAGTCAGTGATTAGTTGGATGCCACTGACCAATAGCAATGATGTAATGCCAACCAATGGCAGCAGTGGTTGTTAACTGGCTCACCTTTGAACATGGGGCTGATCCTCCAGACCCCCAGGCATCCCTGGCTGGCGAACTGTCCGAAGGACAGCTCCAGGAAGAACAGGGGGATCCCACAGAACACAAGCATTATGAAGTAGGGGAACATGAAGGCTCCTGTAAAACAACAATAACATGTGGGTCAGTCAACACTACAGGGACAGGTCAACAGTTAGTCAAGCCAAAACATTTGCATGAAATTGACTAGAATTCAGCTTTGTGTTATTTGAATCTTTAAATTTGTACTTATTGTAAGTATGCATATGTTTATTATTGCTCACAACCAATGACTTAACTAATGGTCATTCAAATGAAAAATAAATCAATATACAGAAAAATTGGTATTCCATGCTGTGACTATATCCTATTTCTGCTACTTAATACTCTGTGAGTGAGTGGATGGATTTTAAGGTCATGTTTGTGTCTAGAATATAAGTATTTTTCATAAATATAAAAGTTGTCATCCCCAGACATTGACAATATCATATTTTTGCTATGCAATGCTCAGTGAATGAGCAGTCAAATGTTAAGGTCATGTTTGTGTCTAGAATAGAAAAATTGCCTAGCTCATATAGAAAAGTTGGCATCCCATGACAATATCCTATTTCTGCAACGTAATGCAGTGAGGGGTCAGATTGGAAGGAGAGATGTTTATGTCTATGCCAGCCAGAAGAGGTGAAGGAGCATCAAACAGAGCTGGCAGCAATCCTCTGTCTGCTTGACTGGTTTAACGGGGGGGGGGGGGGGGGGGGGGGGGGGCACTGGGGCCAATGGGTCTGGGGAATAACCTGTCCTCTGGGACTGTAGTCTGAATTCATGTGTTAAAGGAAACACCAGAGATTGAGGTGCAGGGTGTCTGCGACACAAATAGCGCCCTATTCCCTATAGTGCACAACTTTTGACCAGAGCATTCTTTTTACCTATAGCCTTGGTCAAAAGTAGTGCACAATATTGGGAATAGGGTGCCTTTTGGGACGTAGCCCAGGCCTCAGCAAGCTGATAGTCTACTGTGGTGTTATTACTGCAGAGCCTTGAGCTACACCAGTCCCCTTGGCTCTATACTCAGCTATGTGATGGTGTGACCTAATGCACAGGATACTGCATCTGTGTGCCCTTCTATGGCGATCCCTGAACACAAAATGTATAGAAGACTAAAGACATCTGTAGGAGTGAAAACATTTGAATTGAGGGGGAATGAAGCCAAGAATGACTTGGATCCATTTGACACAATGTGAGGAACGTAAACTTAAACTTGACAACCTGCTACATTGATTGCTTTTCAAAACACTGCCAAAATGCATTGTGGATAAACTAGAATGTATTGCTGTCATTACTACTGTATAGTCAGTGTGAAGACGTACCTCCTCCATTTCTGTAGCAGAGGTAGGGGAACCTCCATACGTTTCCCAGGCCCACGGCATAGCCCACGCTGGTGAGGATAAACTCTATCTGGTTCCCCCAGTTCCCTCTCCTGGAGTTCTTATCCGTCTTCACGGGTTCCCCTGGAACAGCTCCATTCTAGAACACAAAGAGAGAAAAACGTTAGAGATGTTTGAACGTTAAGGGAGACCTGTATTTAGTCTACCTCCAGGCTGGAGTGGGTAGGCGATTCACTCAATGAGACACAACTCAAGGAATAAGCCTACTCGGTCAACTACCTACATTTAGCTGAATGTACAGTTCCGAGGTGCACTTTGCACCAATATTGAACACAAACCAGTGTGAAATAGGCTACTGTACTAGTGAAAAGTCACTATGCTGCAGTGTAGATGCCCAACACCAACAAAAAGTATTGGTGGCATGTCCAGTAGTGAGGCTAACACTGCGGATGGCAAAATGCACAAATGATCTAATTCTAGAGTACTTCTTTCCTTTTGTCCAGTTACAGGCCTAGTTCTGCATTGCATGTTAGAACTGTAGTCGAGGTGGGCGCATTGGTGCACACTTGATTTAAACTGAAATAACCGTTTGTTGTGTGTCCAAAATCAACATTTGGTCTTGTCGTCCTGATTTGCAGCTTCTTTCCTCCATCTGTTGGCGTCAGATGGTCCTCGTTCTGACCTGACCTCCTCACTAACCCCAAAAGTTCACTGACTAACTAACTCACACAGCCAGAGCAACACATGTTCTCTCCCATGGCACCGCAGAACCATTAACAACTATTCAACATGTTCTAGTTTCAATACAACTCATTCAGGTAAATGTTATACTACCTTAATCATAAATGTGACAAAGGTTTGGATTGCTGTGGGTTTTTGGTTTTGGTGTCTCCTGGAGTGCACTGTTGGATATTATGTGCAGTCAAAGGGATGTGAAAAGCTAAGTACAGTACACACGCACGAGGAACAAAAACACACACACACGGTCTAACGGCACCATCTGAGCCTACTTGCTGAGCTCCCCGGGCCATTGCTCCCAGCAGAGTCGGCCTCACGCAGGCAGACAACTTATTCATCATCAAAAGACAAACAAAACAACAGAAAAATCCCATATTTTCGTGATTGCCCCCTAGTGATGTTTGGAGTCTGGTTGCACCCAAATGTTACATTTAAAACAAAGTTAACCTTTTTCACAAGAATCCCCAACCCCTCTGTGTTGAATTGTAAACTAAAGAGGGGATAAATAATACAATATCACCAAACAAAACTCTTGCATATCAATAACATTATTACAGCCAAAATGTCCTTTATTTTCCTCTGGCTGGCCACTGAGTGTGTGAGATGTGTGCACCTGTGTGGTGTGTGTGGGAAAGTGTGTGTGGAGGCTGCTCTCCTCAGTGTGATGCCTGTGTGGTGTGTGTGGGAAAGTGTGTGTGGAGGCTGCTCTCCTCAGTGTGATGCCTGTGTGGTGTGTGCGTGTAAGTGTGTTTTAACTGCTGAGCGTCTGGAGGAGGAGCACCCCTGCTCAGTGCGAGGCGAGAGCAGGGCAGCTGTACAGCTGAGAGGGCCCGGGGTGGAATGAGAGTCCAGCCAACCCACACAACACAACATGGCAGACAGACTGGGTTGATACATGTTGCCTGCTGACCGGCTGGCCTCCCACCTCCAGCTCTCCCACCTGTGAGAAGCCAAGTCTGTCAACACATGACGCAACTCATAAACTCAGCAAAAAAAGAAACGTCCTCTCACTGTCAACTGCGTTTCTTTTCAGCAAACTTAACATGTGTAAATATTTGTATAAACATAACAAGATTCAACAAATGAGACATAAACTGAACAAGTTCCACAGACATGTGACTAACAGAAATTGAAAAATGTGTCCCTGAACAAAGGGGGGTCAAAATAAAAAGTAACAGTCAGTATCTGGTGTGGCCACCAGCTGCATTAAGTACTGCAGTGCATCTGCTCCTCATGGACTGCACCAGATTTGCCAGTTCTTGCTGTGAGATGTTACTCCACTCTTCCACCAAGGCATCTGCAAGTTCCAAGACATTTCTGGGGGGAATGGCCCTAGCCCTGACCCTCCGATCCAACAGGTCCCAGACGTGCTGAATGGTTTTGAGATCCGGGCTCTTCGCTGGCCATGGCAGAACACTGACATTCCTGTCTTGCAGGAAATCATGCACAGAACGAGCAGTATGGCTGGTGGCATTGTCATGCTGGAGGGTCATGTCAGGATGAGCCTGCAGGAAGGGTACGAGGTGAGGGAGGAGGATATCTTCCCTGTAACGCACAGCGTTGAGATTGCCTGCAATGACAACAAGCTCAGTCCGATGATGCTGTCACACACCGCCCCAGACCATGACGGACCCTCCACCTCCAAATGGATCCTGCTCCAGAATACAGGCCTCGGTATAACGCTCATTCCTTCGACGATAAACGAAAATCCGACCATCACCCCTGGTGAGACAAAACTGCGACTCGTCAGTGAAGAGCACTTTTTGCCAGTCCTGTCTGGTCCAGCAACGGTGGGTTTGTGCCCATAGGTGGGTTTGTGCCCATCACCGTTGTTGCCGGTGATGTCTGGTGAGGACCTGCCTTACAACAGGCCTACAAGCCCTCAGTCCAGCCTCTCTCTGTCACGTCCTGACCAGTAAAGGGGTTATTTGTTATTGTAGTTTGGTCAGGACGTGGCAGGGGGTGTTTGTTTTATGTGGTTCCGGGGTTTTTTGGTTTATGTTCTATGTTAGTATTTTTCTATATTCTAGTCTAGTCCTTCTAATTCTATGTTTAGGGTTTTGATCGACCTTCAATTGGAGGCAGCTGTTCCTCGTTGCCTCTGATTGAAGGTCCTATGTATAGGGGTGTTTTTGTATTGGGATTTGTGGGTAGTTGTCTCCTGTTTTGTGTCTGTGCACCTGACAGGACTGTTTAGTGTCATTTGTTGTTTTTGTATACGTATTTCTTTTGTTTTTCCTTCTTTTAAATTTAATAAAGAAGATGTGTATACACGTTCCTGCTGCACCTTGGTCCAATCCTTATGACAACCGTGACACTCTCAGCCTATTGCGGACAGTCTGAGCACTGATGGAGGGATTGTGCGTTCCTGGTGTAACTCGGGCAGTTGTTGTTGCCATCCTGTATCTGTCCCACAGGTGTGATGTTCGGATGTACCTATCCTGTGCAGGTATTGTTACACGTGGTCTGCCACGGCGAGGACGATCAGCTGTCCGTCCTGTCTCCCTGTAGCACTGTCTTAGGCGTCTCACAGTACGGACACTGCAATTTATTGCCCTGGCCACATCTGCAGTCCTCATGCTTCCTCGCAGCATACCTAAGGCACGTTCACGAAGATAAGCAAGGACCCTGGGCATCTTTCTTTTGGTGTCAGTAGTAAGGCCTCTTTAGTGTCCTAAGTTTTCATAACTGTGACCTTAATTGCCTACCGTCTGTAAGCTGTTAGTGTCTTAATGACCGTTCCTCAGGTGCATGTTCATTAATTGTTTATGGTTCATTGAACAAGCATGGGAAACAGTATTTTAAACCCTTTACAATGAAGATCTGTGAAGTTATTTGGATTTTTACGAATTATCTTTGAAAGACAGGGTCCTGAAAAGGGGACATATCTTTTTTTGCTGAGATTAGTTCACTCATAGTAACATACTCAGCACATAAAACGTAAAAACTTGGACTTAAAATGCTCTACATAGGCTTATCCAAGCATTGATGCGACTTGATTCCATACATGAGGCATTATTTGTAAACTATAGAGAACATTATTTCTAGGATTTGCACCATTCCATCTCCTGTCCACTTCACCATCTGTTCCGATTCTCTCTCCAGGCTGTCTCTCTGACCTGGCTATTAGGCTGTGCCCCAAATGTCACCTTATTCTATACACCCTATGGGGCCTGGTCAAAAGCAGAGCACTAAATAGGCAATGGGGTGACAGACTGCCTGATTCAGATCCACACACTCAGCCCCATCTCTTCCCTTCCCATCCCATCCCATCCTCACCGCACGCCCAGCTGGGCCCATCTGCCCTTTACGTAAACACATTCTATTCTCTCTCTTCTTCTCTCTGAGGGGCCCTTCCAAATCAGTGGCCCCGGCCCCAGCCTAACTCCCAATGTCCTGCCTCCTTCCAGCGCACTGCACACAGGTGCACCCCATGAGAGAGAGAGGGAAAGAATAGGGAGGGGGGGAAAGGGACAGAGAGAGAGAGAGAGAGAGAGAGAGAGAGAAAGATATAGGGAGGGGGAGAGAGACAGAGAAAGACAGACAGACTTGAATCGTGCAGGGAATGGAGAAAGGGTGAGTGTGCTCAAAGTCTATGTAAAGACGATTACCATTCAGTGCTAAGACTTGGGCAAATACAGTGCATTTGGAAAGTATTCAGACCCCTTGACGTTTTCCACATTTTCTTATGTTACAGCTTTATCCTAAAATTAATTAAATTGTCCCCCCCCATCAATCTACGCACACTACCCCATAATGACAAAGTAAAAACAAGTTTAGAATTTTTTAATTTATGCTAATTTATTTAAAAAAAAAAATATCACAACCTCAAGTCTTCTTGGGTAGGGCGCTACAAGCTTGGCACATCTGTATTTGGGGAGTTTCTCCCATTCTTCTCTGCAGATCCTATCAAGCTCTGTCAGGTCGGATGGAGAGAGTCACTGCACAGCTATTTTCAGGTCTCTCCAGAGATGTTCGATCGGGTTCAAGTCTGGGCTCTGGCTGGGCCACTCAAGGACATTCAGAGACTTGTCCCGAAACCCACTCCTACATTGTCTTGGCTGTGTGCTTAGGGTCGTTGTCCTGTTAAAAGGGGAACCTTCGCCTAGTCTGAGGTCGTGAGCCCTCTGGAGCAGGTTTTCATCAAGGATCTCTCTGTACTTTGCTCCGTTCATCTTTCCCTCGATCCTGACTAGTCTCCCAGTCCCTGCTGCTGAAAAACATCCCCACAGCATGATGCTGCCACCACCATACTTCACCGTAGGGATGGTGTCAGGTTTCCACCAGACGTGACACTTGGCATTCAGGCCAAAGAGTTCAATCTTGGTTTCATCAGACTAGAGAATCTTGTTTCTCATGGTCTGAGAGTCCTTCAGGTGCCTTTTGGCAAACTCCAAGCAGGCTGTTGTGTGCCTTTTACTAAGGAGTGGCTTCCGTCTTGCCACTCCACCATAAAGGCCTGATTGGTGGAGTGCTGCTAAGATGGTTGTCCTTCTGGAAGGTTCTCATATCTCCACAGAAGAACTCTGGAGCTCTGCCAGAGTGACCATCGGGTTCTTGATCACCTCCCTGACCAAGGCCCTTATCTCCTGATTGCTCAGTTTGGCCAGAAATAATATTTCTGTTATTTATTTTTAATACACTTGCAAAAAATTCTAAAAACCTTTCTTCGCTTTGTCATTATGGGCTATTGTGTGTAGATTGATGAGGAAAAACATGCATTTAATACATTTTTGAATAAGGCTGTAACGTAACAAAATGTGGAAAAGGGAAGGGGTCTGAATACTTTGCGAATGCAGTGTATGTACACTCAGGTGATAGTTCTGAAATGACTACTGGGCTAGCTCTCAAACGAGTCGGTCTGATTATGGGTCATTTGGTGCTAACATGGCTTTTGTCATGCTAATACACGGTTATTTTCAGTTCTGCTGAAAGCAAATAAAAAGATAGCCAAAATTAATTTTATTAAACCTGCCTAGGTCTTGGTCCAAATAACTTAAACATGACTAAAACACGCACGGACCAATGCACTCTACCATTCCAGATCATTTGATGGACAGAGCATGGCCAATGACAGCTGTGACCCTGTCATGGTGATAGACATGCTCCATCTTCACTTGAGTGTAAACCCAACCTAGGGCCTGACCAGAGTCCCAGAGAAGCAGCTTGCTACTACAGTACACACAGTATAGTAGATGAGACCTGATTTGCATGCCATACTGCCAACAGGAAAAGCCAGAATTGTGTCTGTTATTGTAAAGCTCCAGCCTACAAGGCCGGCTGGCGGCCCAGAGCTCCCTGGCATTTACTGACAACTCCTGCCTGCATCCTCACTAGGCATGCAACCATCACAAGTCATTATGTAGCCCACTGCGCCTCGATGAGCAGCACTATTCCCCAAAATTGGACTGTTTACTTGCCTGAGAGTGAGACATAACACGTTTTACCTAAACTTTGTTCGTTGTGCCAAGAACTATTTGAAGGACTGGCCCGAATGACTGAGCGATAGGCTATGAACTACAGTTTAAGGATACAACTCATTTTCATTTAATACAAGATCAGCAAGGGGCGGAAAAAGGGAAGAGGAGACTGAGAACGAAAACAAAACATAGCATTTTACACTACTATGATTGAGAGACTTTTTTAGCACTGCACAATTCCATGTTGCACTGTACATGGGGGGAGATTGTGCGTGTTCACTTATCATAGCTGAGTAAACACATGCCGTGCGCACACACACACACACACACACCAGAAGACCTTAACACACTTCTGCACATGTACCCCAGCACCTGATTCCCACAGCTAGTTACCTCCTGTTCCACCACTATTATTGGGGACTGTAGACTCCTGACCATAACTGAATGAACAATACTGACAAACCATCAAATCTGACTGTATGTACAGTACATTCTGAAGATATTCAGACCCCTTGACTTTTTCCACATTTTCTTACGTTACAGCCTTATTCTAAAATGGGTATAAAAAAAAAAAATCCTCAATCTACACACAATACCCCATAATAACAAAGCAAAAACAGGTTTTCATAAATTTTTTGCTTGCAGCAGAAATACCACATTTACATAAGTATTTATACTCTTTACTCAGTGCTTTGTTGAAGCACCTTTGGCATCAATTACAGCCTTGAGTCTTCTTGGGTATGATGCTACAAGCTTGGCACACCTGTATTTGGGGAGTTTCTTCCATTCTTCTCTACAGATCATTTCAAGCTCTGTCAGGTTGGATAGAGGGTGTTGCTACACAGCAATTTTCAGGTCTCTCCAGAGATATTAGATCGGGTTCAAGTCCGGGCACGAGCTGGGCTACTCAAAGAGATTCAAAGTCACTCCTGCATTGTCTTGGCTGTGTGCTTAGGGTCGTTGTCCTGTTGGAAGGCGAATCTTCGCCCCAGTCTGAGGTCCTGGGCGCTCTGGAGCAGGTTTTCATCAAGGATCTCTCTGTACTTTGCTCCGTTCATCTTTCCTTAGATCCTGACTAGTCTCCCAGTCCCTGCCACTGAAAAACATCCCCACACCATGATGCTGCCACCACCATACTTCACCATAGGGATAGCGCCAGGTTTCCTCCAGACGTGACACTTGGCATTGAGGCCGAAGAGTTCAATCTTAGTTTCATCAGAACAGAGAATCTTGTTTCTCATGGTTTGAGAGTCCTTTATAGTGGTGTAACGGATCGTAGTTGATCCATACTACGATCCGTACAGATCACCCCCCACAGTTCGGCCCGCATGTGAACCACGGATCAATTGCAGAGTTTAACCATAATAGTGTGAAATACAGTTTTACTGCCTCTGTTACTTTTTAAAGTAATAATTCCCTAAACCTCGATGCAGAGTTGCAGTGAAAAGATAAAGACAAGACAGATTCATGCTGTGTTTTACTCTGAAGCCTGAAGGTTGATTTGATTATTTTTTTAAAGCAGTTGTGTGTACTGTTCACGTGAACGGGGCATGTTGAATCCCAACGAATCAATCCTGGATGCTCGCGTTGCAAAGAAGAAAAAAGAGCAGTGACAGCCATGGCTAGCGGAGGAGCTGAAGCACTGGAAAAGCCTCCCGCTTCATTTAAGTCTCATGTATGGGAGCATTTTGGCTTCCCTGTCAAATATGATGATGGAAGAAGGGTGGTGGACAACACCATTACGGTACATGAAATCAGTATGATCATGGAAATACATGGAGCATGGACACTCATTTAAAGCGTCATCACCCTGGTGTGTCAGTGACGGGAGCCAACTCAGCCAAGAGACAACTTCTCACCGCGACATTTAAGCCCTTTGCTGCAGAATCAGACCGGGCTGAAGCCATCACCACATCTATTGGGATGTTTATCACTGCAGACACGAGGCCATACTCTGTTGTGGAAAACAAAGGGTTTAAACATATGGTGAAAGTGCTTGAGCCACGCTACGAAATCCCCTCACACACCCACTTCAGCATGAAGATCGTGCCAGATCTTTATGAAGAGGAAAATATCAAAATTGTCGACAAATTATCCAAGGCATCCTCTGTTGGACCTCCAGGGCAACGGAAAGCTACGTGACTGTGACTGCTCACTACACCACAGAGGACTGGACCTCCAGGGTAACAGAAAGCTACGTGACTGTGACTGCTCACTACACCACAGAGGACTGGACCTCCAGGGCAACGGAAAGCTACGTGACTGTGACTGCTCACTACACCACAGAGGACTGGACCTCCAGGGCAACGGAAAGCTACGTGACTGACTGCTCACTACACCACAGAGGAGTGGACCTCCAGGGTAACAGAAAGCTACGTGACTGTGACTGTTCACTACACCACAGAGGAGTGGACCTCCAGGGTAACAGAAAGCTACGTGACTGTGACTGTTCACTACACCACAGAGGAGTGGACCTCCAGGGTAACAGAAAGCTACGTGACTGTGACTGCTCACTACATCACAGAGGAGTGGACCTCCAGGGTAACAGAAAGCTACGTGACTGTGACTGCTCACTACACCACAGAGGAGTGGTCCTCCAGGGTAACAGAAAGCTATGTGACTGTGACTGCTCACTACACCACAGAGGAGTGGACCTCCAGGGTAACAGAAAGCTACGTGACTGTGACTGCTCACTACACCACAGAAGAGTGGACCTCCAGGGTAACAGAAAGCTACGTGACTGACTGTTCACTACACCACAGAGGAGTGGACCTCCAGGGTAACAGAAAGCTACGTGACTGTGACTGCTCACTACACCACAGAGGAGTGGACCTCCAGGGTAACAGAAAGCTACATGACTGTTCACTACACCACAGAGGAGTGGACCTCCAGGGTAATAGAAAGCTACGTGACTGACTGTTCACTACACCACAGAGGAGTGGACCTCCAGGGTAACAGAAAGCTACGTGACTGTGACTGCTCACTACACCACAGAGGAGTGGACCTCCAGGGTAACAGAAAGCTATGTGACTGTGACTGCTCACTACATCACAGAGGAGTGGACCTCCAGGGTAACAGAAAGCTACGTGACTGTGACTGCTCACTACACCACAGAGGAGTGGACCTCCAGGGTAACAGAAAGCTACGTGACTGTGACTGCTCACTACACCACAGAGGAGTGGACCTCCAGGGTAACAGAAAGCTACGTGACTGTGACTGCTCACTACACCACAGAGGAGTGGACCTCCAGGGTAACAGAAAGCTACGTGACTGTGACTGCTCACTACATCACAGAGGAGTGGACCTCCAGGGTAACAGAAAGCTACGTGACTGTGACTGCTCACTACACCACAGAGGAGTGGTCCTCCAGGGTAACAGAAAGGTATGTGACTGCTCACTACACCACAGAAGAGTGGACCTCCAGGGTAACAGAAAGCTACGTGACTGTGACTGTTCACTACACCACAGAGGAGTGGACCTCCAGGGTAACAGAAAGCTACGTGACTGTGACTGCTCACTACACCACAGAGGAGTGGACCTCCAGGATAACAGAAAGCTACGTGACTGTGACTGCTCACTACACCACAGAGGAGTGAACCTCCAGGGTAACAGAAAGCTACGTGACTGTGACTGCTCACTACACCACAGAGGAGTGGACCTCCAGGGTAACAGAAAGCTACGTGACTGTGACTGCTCACTACACCACAGAGGAGTGGACCTCCAGGGTAACAGAAAGCTACGTGACTGTGACTGCTCACTACATCACAGAGGAGTGGACCTCCAGGGTAATGGAAAGCTACATGACTGTGACTGTTCACTACACCACAGAGGAGTGGACCTCCAGGGTAACAGAAAGCTACGTGACTGTGACTGTTCACTACACCACAGAGGAGTGGACCTCCAGGGTAACGGAAAGCTACATGACTGTGACTGTTCACTACACCACAGAGGAGTGGACCTCCAGGGTAACAGAAAGCTACGTGACTGTGACTGCTCACTACATCACAGAGGAGTGGACCTCCAGGGTAACAGAAAGCTACGTGACTGTGACTGCTCACTACACCACAGAGGAGTGGACCTCCAGGGTAACAGAAAGCTACAGGACTGTTCACTACACCACAGAGGAGTGGACCTCCAGGGTAACAGAAAGCTATGTGACTGTGACTGTTCACTACACCACAGAGGAGTGGACCTCCAGGGTAACAGAAAGCTACATGACTGTGACTGCTCACTACACCACAGAGGAGTGGACCTCCAGGGTAACAGAAAGCTACGTGACTGTGACTGTTCACTACACCACAGAGGAGTGGACCTCCAGGGTAACAGAAAGCTACGTGACTGTGACTGCTCACTACACCACAGAGGAGTGGACCTCCAGGGTAACAGAAAGCTACGTGACTGTGACTGTTCACTACACCACAGAGGAGTGGACCTCCAGGGTAACAGAAAGCTACGTGACTGTGACTGCTCACTACACCACAGAGGAGTGGACCTCCAGGGTAACAGAAAGCTACGTGACTGACTGTTCACTACACCACAGAGGAGTGGACCTCCAGGGTAACAGAAAGCTACGTGACTGTGACTGCTCACTACACCACAGAGGAGTGGACCTCCAGGGTAACAGAAAGCTACGTGACTGTGACTGCTCACTACATCACAGAGGAGTGGACCTCCAGGGTAATGGAAAGCTACATGATTGTGACTGTTCACTACACCACAGAGGAGTGGACCTCCAGGGTAACAGAAAGCTACGTGACTGTGACTGTTCACTACACCACAGAGGAGTGGACCTCCAGGGTAACGGAAAGCTACATGACTGTGACTGTTCACTACACCACAGAGGAGTGGACCTCCAGGGTAACAGAAAGCTACGTGACTGTGACTGCTCACTACATCACAGAGGAGTGGACCTCCAGGGTAACAGAAAGCTACGTGACTGTGACTGCTCACTACACCACAGAGGAGTGGACCTCCAGGGTAACAGAAAGCTACATGACTGTTCACTACACCACAGAGGAGTGGACCTCCAGGGTAACAGAAAGCTATGTGACTGTGACTGTTCACTATACCACAGAGGAGTGGACCTCCAGGGTAACAGAAAGCTACGTGACTGTGACTGCTCACTACACCACAGAGGAGTGGACCTCCAGGGTAACAGAAAGCCACGTGACTGTGACTGTTCACTACACCACAGAGGAGTGGACCTCCAGGGTAACAGAAAGCTACGTGACTGTGACTGCTCACTACACCACAGAGGACTGGACCTCCAGGGTAACAGAAAGCTACGTGACTGTGACTGTTCACTACACCACAGAGGAGTGGACCTCCAGGGTAACAGAAAGCTACGTGACTGTGACTGCTCACTACACCACAGAGGAGTGGACCTCCAGGGTAACAGAAAGCTACGTGACTGTGACTGTTCACTACACCACAGAGGAGTGGACCTCCAGGGTAACAGAAAGCTACGTGACTGTGACTGCTCACTACATCACAGAGGAGTGGACCTCCAGGGTAACAGAAAGCTACGTGACTGTGACTGTTCACTACACCACAGAGGAGTGGACCTCCAGGGTAACAGAAAGCTACGTGACTGTGACTGCTCACTACACCACAGAGGAGTGGACCTCCAGGGTAAAAGAAAGCTACGTGACTGTGACTGTTCACTACACCACAGAGGAGTGGACCTCCAGGGTAACAGAAAGCTACGTGACTGTGACTGCTCACTACACCACAGAGGAGTGGACCTCCAGGGTAACAGAAAGCTACGTGACTGTGACTGCTCACTACACCACAGAGGAGTGGACCTCCAGGGTAACAGAAAGCTACGTGACTGTGACTGCTCACTACACCACAGAGGAGTGGACCTCCAGGGTAACAGAAAGCTATGTGACTGTGACTGCTCACTACACCACAGAGGAGTGGACCTCCAGGGTAACAGAAAGCTACGTGACTGTGACTGCTCACTACACCACAGAGGAGTGGACCTCCAGGGTAACAGAAAGCTACGTGACTGACTGCTCACTACACCACAGAGGAGTGGACCTCCAGGGTAACAGAAAGCTATGTGACTGTGACTGCTCACTACACCACAGAGGAGTGGACCTCCAGGGTAACAGAAAGCTACATGACTGTGACTGCTCACTACACCACAGAGGAGTGGACCTCCAGGGTAACAGAAAGCTACGTGACTGTGACTGCTCACTACACCACAGAGTAGTGGACCTCCAGGGTAACAGAAAGCTACGTGACTGTGACTGCTCACTACACCACAGAGGAGTGGACCTCCAGGGTAACAGAAAGCTACATGACTGCTCACTACACCACAGAGGAGTGGACCTCCAGGGTAACAGAAAGCTACGTGACTGTGACTGTTCACTACACCACAGAGGAGTGGACCTCCAGGGTAACAGAAAGCTACGTGACTGTGACTGCTCACTACACCACAGAGGAGTGGACCTCCAGGGTAACAGAAAGCTACGTGACTGTGACTGTTCACTACACCACAGAGGAGTGGACCTCCAGGGTAACAGAAAGCTACGTGACTGTGACTGCTCACTACATCACAGAGGAGTGGACCTCCAGGGTAACAGAAAGCTACGTGACTGTGACTGTTCACTACACCACAGAGGAGTGGACCTCCAGGGTAACAGAAAGCTACGTGACTGTGACTGCTCACTACACCACAGAGGAGTGGACCTCCAGGGTAACAGAAAGCTACGTGACTGTGACTGTTCACTACACCACAGAGGAGTGGACCTCCAGGGTAACAGAAAGCTACGTGACTGTGACTGCTCACTACACCACAGAGGAGTGGACCTCCAGGGTAACAGAAAGCTACGTGACTGTGACTGCTCACTACACCACAGAGGAGTGGACCTCCAGGGTAACAGAAAGCTATGTGACTGTGACTGCTCACTACACCACAGAGGAGTGGACCTCCAGGGTAACAGAAAGCTACGTGACTGTGACTGCTCACTACACCACAGAGGAGTGGACCTCCAGGGTAACAGAAAGCTACGTGACTGACTGCTCACTACACCACAGAGGAGTGGACCTCCAGGGTAACAGAAAGCTATGTGACTGTGACTGCTCACTACACCACAGAGGAGTGGACCTCCAGGGTAACAGAAAGCTACATGACTGTGACTGCTCACTACACCACAGAGGAGTGGACCTCCAGGGTAACAGAAAGCTACGTGACTGTGACTGCTCACTACACCACAGAGTAGTGGACCTCCAGGGTAACAGAAAGCTACGTGACTGTGACTGCTCACTACACCACAGAGGAGTGGACCTCCAGGGTAACAGAAAGCTACATGACTGTTCACTACACCACAGAGGAGTGGACCTCCAGGGTAACAGAAAGCTATGTGACTGTGACTGCTCACTACACCACAGAGGAGTGGACCTCCAGGGTAACAGAAAGCTACGTGACTGTGACTGTTCACTACACCACAGAGGAGTGGACCTCCAGGGTAACAGAAAGCTACGTGACTGTGACTGCTCACTACACCACAGAGTGGGAGATGTGAAGTCTGGTGCTACAGACACGCCCCCTCCATGAGAGTCGCAGAGGCGCAGGTACTGCTCGAAGCAGTAGCAGAGTGGAAGCTAGAGAGGCCCAATAGCAATATCCCAACCACCACAGATAATGCCAAGAACCAAGTAAATGCAGTGATAGAAGCTGGACTGGGGCAGCAGATAGCTTGCTTTGCACATGTGATCAATTTAGCATCCCAAAGGGGAATCTCAGTGAACCAGATGGACCGCCTCCTTGGGAGGATCAGGAAGGTGGTTTCCTTTTTCCACCGAAGCACAACAGCCGCTCATGTGCTTAAGACCAAGCTAGAAATGCTACAGCTACCGACCCACAAGCTCATACACCATCTCACAACAAGATGGAACTCCACTTATGACACGTTGGAGAGCTATCTTGAGCAGCAGGCAGCTGTATACTCTGCACTTACAGACAAGAACCTGGAAAAAAATAAAGACATCGTCACCTTGTCTGATGACGACGTGAAAGTGGCAGAGGAGGTCCTCCAGGTGCTCAAACCCCTCAAAACAGTTACAACCCTACTGAGCACTGAAACTGCACTGTCTGTGTCCATGATCCTACCTCTGAAAACAAGGATTCTACAATCCATGGTCCCATCACTAGAGATGTCAAGGCTGCCATTAGAGAGGACCTGAACCCCAGATACGCCCCCCTAATGTACAGGACTACCTTCATAGATCACCTGCACTGGATACAATGTTCAAGTCCCTGTCTCACCTAGACCCTGCCCTACACCGGAGGACATACAGTGATCTCACCACTGAGACCGTGGCCACTGAAGAGGTAAACAAAAAATAAGAGTGAATTACTTAAATAATAAATATAGTGCAGTCTAATCTTAGTCTATGCTATTGCTATTAGAATCATCCATTTTTGATTTGGAATAATAATGGCTTTTATTAAAATGTTATTGCCACAATTATAGTTCTATTAAATATGAAAAATAAATAATGAGTTAGTTTAATAGATCAAGTAATTTTTTCTGCAGGGTCAAGCCACAGAGCCGACCGGAGCAGACTCAGAGGCATCTCCTCCACAAAATCATTTGGCCATGAAGGAGCTTTTCGGGGAGACCTTTGCGAGCAAGGACACAGGCAAGACGTTTTCCAACACCATCAAAGAGAAGGTGGCATCCTACAAGGCAGCAAGCGGCATTCCAGCGGATGGTGATCCACTGGCATGGTGGAAAATCAATGAGTGGAAATACCCTCACAATGCCATGATGGCAAGACGCTACCTGGCTGTGCGTGGCACTTCAGTTCCTAGCGAGAGGGTGTTCTCCACGGCAGGGGACATAGTGACTGCAAAGAGGTCTCCCCTCTCCCCAGACAATGTAGACTTCCTCATATTTTTTTTTTAAGAATTTGAAGTTACAGTTGAAGTCGGAAGTTAACATACACCTTAGCCAAATACATTTAAACTCAGTTTTTCACAATTCTTGACATTTAATCCAAGTAAAAATTCCCTGTCTTAGGTCAGTTAGGATCACCATTTAATTTTAAGAATGTGAAATGTCAGAATAATAGTAGAGAAAATGATTTATTTCAGCTTTATTTCTTTCATCACATTTCCAGTAGGTCAGAAGATTACATACTCTAAATTAGTATTTCGTAGCATTGCCTTTAAATTGTTTAACTTGGGTCAAACGTTTCAGGTAGCCTTCCACAAGCTTCTCACAATAAGTTGTGTGAATTTTGGCCCATTCCTCCTGACAGAGCTGGTGTAACTGAGTCAGGTTTGTAGGCCACCTTGCCCGCACTCGCATTTTCAGTTCTGCCCACAAACTTTCTATAGGATTGAGGTCAGGGCTTTGTGATGGCCACTCCAATAGACTTTTTCCTCCAAACATAACGATGGTCATTATGGCCAAACAGTTCTATTTTTGTTTCATCAGACCAGAGGACATTTCTCCAAAAAGTACGATCTTTGTCCCCATGTACAGTTGCAAACCGTAGTCTGGCTTTTTTATGGTGGTTTTGGAGCAGTGGCTTCTTCCTTGCTGAGCTGCCTTTCAGGTTATGTCGATATACGACTCATTTTACTGTGGATATAGATACTTTTGTACCTGTTTCCTCCAGCATCTTCACTAGGTCCATTGCTGTTGTTCTGGGATTGATTTGCACTTTTCGCACCAAAGTACGTTCATCTCTAGGAGACAGAACAAGTCTCCTTCCTGAGCAGTATGACAGCTGCGTGGTCCCATGGTGTTTATACTTGCGTACTATTGTTTGTACAGATGAACGTGGTACCTTCAGGTGTTTGGAAA
The DNA here is from genome assembly GCF_901001165.1 of Salmo trutta. NCBI lineage: Eukaryota > Metazoa > Chordata > Actinopteri > Salmoniformes > Salmonidae > Salmo > Salmo trutta. The sequence continues at coordinate 22,126,402 of NC_042987.1, read as the reverse complement.
TTGCTCCCAAGGATGAACCAGACTTGTGGAGGTCTACAACATTTTTCTGAGGTCTTGGCTGATTTCTTTTGATTTTCCCACGATGTCAAGCAAAGAGGCACTGAGTTTGAAGGTAAGCCTTGAAATACATCTACAGGTTCACCTCCAATTGAATCGAATGATGTCTATTAGCCTATCAAAAGCTTCTAAAGCCATGACATCATTTTCTGGAATTTTCCAAGCTGTTTAAAGGCACAGTTAACTTAGTGTATGTAAACTTCTGACCCACTGGAATTGTGATACAGTGAATTATAAGTGAAATAATCTGTCTGTAAACAATTGTTGGAAAAATTACTTGTTTCATGCACAAAGTAGATGTCCTAACCGACTTGCCAAAACTATAGTTTGTTAACAAGAAATGTGTGGAGTGGTTGGAAAACAAGTTTTAATGTCTCCAACCTAAGTGTATGTAAACTTCCGACTTCAACTGTATAAGCTCAGGTCTGCTTTGCTTTCTTTCTTTTTTTACTTGTTTTTGATGACGTGGACATAGGCTATTTTTACATTCACTATTGTTCAAAGGAAGAAGCTATCATGCCTCATATTGCACTTTAATTAACAATTGAGAATTGAATATTTTATTTTAACATTGAAAAGTTTCTTGAGTGTTCCTTGAGTGTTGAAGATTTTATTTAAACATTGAAAAGTTCCTTGCTTTAAGTGTTCTTTAAGTAATACATGGAAAGCAAAGTTATTTTTGTCTCCCTTTGTTTTGCTGATCCGAAAAATGATCCGATCTGTGACTCAAAACCGTGATCCGATCCAAACCGTGAGTTTTGTGATCCGTTGCACCACTAGTCCTTTAGGTGCCTTTCGGCAAACTCCAATTGGGATGTCATGTGTCTTTTACTGAGGAGTCATATTTACAAGACCTATACTAAAGAGCTGAATAAGAATCCATAAAACAAGATCTACTGTACATGTGGCCTACAGTTACTTTACAGCCTTATTCTAAAATATATTAAATAAAACATTTTCCTCATCAATCTAGACACAATACCCCCTAATGATGAAGCAAAAACAGATAAAAAAGAAATACCTTATTTACATAAGTATTCAGACCCTTTTCTATGAGACTCGAAAGGCACACAACTGTCTATATAAAGGTCCCACAGTTGACAGTGCATGTCAGAGCAAAACCCAAGTCATGAGGTAGAAGGAATTCTGTTTCCATTGATCATCCTTGAGATATATCTAAAACTTCATTGTAGTCCATCTGTGGTAAAGTCAATTGATTGGACATGATTTGGAAAGGATTTGAAAAAAAAAACAAGTCATGAGGTCAAAGGAATTGTCCATAGAGTTCCAAAACAGGATTGTGTCAAGGCACAGATCTAGGGAAGGGTACCAAAGTATTTCTGCAGCATTGTAGATCCCCAAGAACACAGTGGCCTCCATCATTCTTTAATGGAAGAAATTTGGAACCACCAAGACTCTTCCTAGAGCTGGCCTCTCGGCCAAACTGAGCAATCGACGAAGAAGGGCCTTGGTCAGGGAGGTGACCAAGAACCCAATGGCCACTCTGACAGAGCTCCAGAGATCCTCGGTGGAGACGGGAAAACCTTACAGAAGGACAACCTTCTCTGCAGCACTACACCAATCAGGCCTTTATGGTAGAGCGGCCAGACGGAAGCCGCTCCTCAGTAAAAGCACATGACATCCCACTTGGAGTTTGTCAAAAGGCATCTAAAGACTCTCAGACCATCAGAAACAGATTCTTTGGTCTCATGAAACCAAGATTGAACTATTTGGCTTGAATGCCAAGCATCATGTCTGGAGGAAAACTGGCTCCATCCCTACAGTGAAGCATGGTGGTAGCAGCATCATGCTGTGGGGATGTTTTTCAGTGGCAGGGACTGAGAAACTAGTCAGGATTCAAGGGAAAGATGAACAGAGCAAAGTACTGAGAGATCCTTGATGAAAACCTGCTCCAGAGTGCTCAGGACCTCAGACTGGGGCGAAGGTTCACCTTCCAACAGGACAATGACCAAATACGCACACATCCAAGACAACGCAGGAGTGGCTTCGGGACAAGTCTCTGAATGTCCTTAAGAGGCCCAGCCAGAGCCTGGACTTGAACCAGATTGAAGATCTCTGGAGAGACCTGAAAATACCTGTGCTGCAACGCTCACTATCCAACCTGACAGAGCTTGAGAGGACCTGCAGAGAAGAATGGAAGAAACTCCCCAAATACAGGTGTGCCAAGATTGTAGCTTCATACCCAAGAAAACTCGAGGCTGTAATCGCTGCTAAAGGTGCTTCAACAAAGTACTGAGTAAAGGGTCTGAATACTTACGTAACTGTGATATTTATTTTTTTGTGCAGAAATATCTAAAAACCTGTTTTTGCTTTGTCATCATGGGGTATTGTGTGCAGATTGACGAAGGGGAAAAAACGATTTAATCCATTTTATATTAAGGCTTTAACGTAACAAAATGTGGAAAAAGTCAAGGGGTCTGAATACTTTCCGAATGCGCTGTACATTGGCATAAGCTACACAGTGTATGTGAATTGAAGCTTGCTACTCTCGCACAAAAATATCACACAGTTGAAGGACGTCTCCCTGTGTGATTTGGGCTTCATGTAGCTAGGCCAAATCTAAAAAGCATTTAGAAAAAGTTATATTTAAAAAATAAGTTTAAAAACAACAACGAAAGATGTTGGTTTGAAACTTTTTCAATAAAACGTTAAGAAAAACCCCCCATTATTGCTCAGAAGGGAAGACTTCCATCAATAGAACACCCTCCCAACAACTCTAACATTGGAAGCTCAGTAGCCTAACACCCCTTCTACCATCCATTCTATCGGAGTTTGAATGTCATTTGAAAATAACTGTAGCTGATAAAAAAACAGGTTGTTATCGAACTTCAAATCAAAGTCAACCAAGAGTGACTAATACAGTCATTCCAATACCAATCTTTTAAAGTGGCACACGTAGATACCCTAATAACTGAAAATATGATATAATGCTAACTAACTAACTAACTTCACCTTGGGAGTAAACACGGATGGGTTCAGTTGTATTCAACTGTGATTAAATAGACCTGGATCCTCAATGTCCTCAAAGGCAGCATTATAAAATGTATGTGAGGTGAAAGTAATTCAACTAAAGACAGCGAGACTGTGGCTTCTCACCCGGCTAGCGGAGGGCCACATTCCTCCAGATCCCATTGGGCATGGTGTGAATACCTACTTTCCATGGTTGATTAATTAAGTGTAATGGTGAGTTGTCAGGAAAGACAGGGGAAAATTGGGCCCAGTCACAGCAAATGGGGTGCTTTGATGGCCTCCCAGAAGCAGGGGTCATCTCTGGGTTACATCACTCAAGCACTGCTTACAGTCACAATCACATCAAGATCCCCTGAGTAGCTGGCTGGAAGACCTGATCCTATAGGCTACTGCATCATGGACAGCAAAGCATCCCTTTCAATCGTTAAACTAGGACTTTGTTTAGAATATCTGAGAAAGTGTGCTTTAAAAGTTCTTGAAAGTCATATCTTGGTCATACCGCATTTTGATTGAATTTCAAATTGTAGATATACATTTTTTATATGTTGATATAAAAACATTAAATCAAATATTTTGATTGACAATTTAACAGTTTTCTCCCCAAAAGCAACACATCACACATGAAAATAAAAACAAGCAATATGCAAATTATTAGGCAAATAATCTGTACTAACCCAAATCTACTTAACTTTAATAAACAACTATATAATTCAATTAAATATCCAATCACCAAAAAAAAAATCCCAATGAGATAGAAACAGCATCAATTGTAGGCCCATATTATATTAAAAATACAAACTGAATGGATAAATACAAATCCCACAATACACTGTGAATTGTTATGGCATCCAAGTGCATCCCAAAAGGATAGGCCTACATTCCAAAAACACTGCAATAGCCTTACCTTAAAAAGTTCCATAGTAACTGTTGGTCACATACCTCTTACACACCAATGGACTTCCCAGCACTGATGCAAAAGCCACTTGGGTCAGTCAGTCAGCGGCTGAGCAACTTGAGTATCTGACTTATACTTAGGGAGGGTCTACCAGTGGTGTAACCATTAGTCCAAAATGTTTTGCAACAGAAACCGTTTACTCCAAATGGAAAACGCCCCTTCCCATTTCGTTCCGTTTGGTTCCATTTGGTTCCTAGTGAATACACCCTAGGGCTCCACGTTGCATCTAGCTACCCTTGCCTAGGAGTCTGGGGCGCAGTAGGAGTGGTTTCCAAGTCAGGAACCAAGTTCTGGGCAAAACAGCCAGTGACTAGCAACTACATCCTGTTTGTTGCATTTAGATTTTTTTGGGAGGGAGGGGTTGATTTAAAAATGCAAGACAGCATTAGGCTAATTAATTGCTATGAGTAATTGCCTTGACAGTTGACAATGTTAGTAGTTAAGTTGCCACAAGTCTCGGGTTGTCAGACTCATGTTCAAATCCAATAACTTGATGGATTTTGGCAGATAAAACAAAGGATTGCATGGCTGAGAGCTATAGACGCTCCTATAGAAAAAAAACTGTCAGCATTAATTTGTGCAGACAACCAGGTCTCGCTTCAGCCACGCGGATCGCTTAACTAGATGATTAAATTACTGTGCACTGGGCATGGCCGTTAAGTGATGCGGGAGACAGCCTACGGACCTATTGGCCAAAGCAAGCTGTTCACCTCCACCTCGCTCCCACAGTCACACACAGAGAGAAGCAACAGCACATACACTTAGAGAATCCTTTAATCACACGCATACTGTATAGACAAACACACACCTTATCCCATCTCGTCCCCAAATCCATCTCTCTCTCTCCCTAACAAAAATATTCAGGTGACATGAAATATATCATAAACTCCTTTGTTATGACAATTCACCCAGCAATACTTTGAACTCCATCGCGGTTGACAAAGCAGTTAGCTACATGTAACTGGCCACACTGCTCAACCATGAATGAGCATTGTTCTTTGGTCATCATTTGACTGTATAGCTTTGAGCTACAGTACACTTTAAAACAGACATCCCATGTTATTCCAGAAAAGTGATGTAGACATCAGACAAGGCAGACTACATTTACAGTAGTATTTGACAAAAACTTAAAGGCTGACTTTACCAATTCAATTCAAGGCAGGGTGAGGCAATTTAAAGAGTCTTCGTCATTATAACAGCAGTACTCGCAAGAATTTCAGGATTACATAAATTGACCCAGTTTTGTCTCTCCTTAAACAAGAGAAGAAAAATTCATGCAATAGTGTAAGACGGTATAATAAGAAGGACATAAACATCTTCAAAGTCTCTTAGCATCAGGTCCTGACAGGTCCTCATCCCGCACACGGCTGAGGTCTGGTTTAGTACGCTGGGAGCAGGGGAGGTCAGTTCATCATTTTAAAGAAAACCACAGATATTTTGGGGGGTTTTGTTCAGCCAGTACCCAATAGACAATAACATGCAGGTAAGCACATCAACTAGACTAATTATGCTGACTTATAGAGAACTTCTCAATGAGATGACTGGAAGTCTAACATCACTTTGAGAGTGTGCTGGGCCTATCAACATCTGCACCAATGACTTTCCAAAAATATCTTCAGCCAACTACATCCTAGATGTGTTGCACGATCTGTTTTTAAGTTGTTTAGTTGAGAGAGATGAGCATTCAACCCAAAAAGAAGGTTTTGAGGAGAGGGAGACTTCTCTTTCCACGCATTTCCCTTCCATTCATGACAGTCCTAAATCTGAGGACTAATTAGCTTCTTCCAAGCCGTGCTCCCTGTCTCCAGGGCATGGTCTGTCATGTCATTAACAACACTGCACCGTAGAAGACACTGTGCTGTGGTAGAGAAGTCCTGAGACTCTACTGTATGCTAGGGTACTCTACTTCAAGTTCCTAGGCCCTTCACACTGAACTTGACCTGCCAATTCTGTGTCCCAAATGGCACCCTATTCCCTATGGGCACTGGTCCAAAAAAGTGCACTACATAGGGAATAGGGTGCCATTTTGGACACATCCGATGCCTCCAAAGGTCCGGAGCCTGAGGAAATAGAGCCATACAACCCACCTTCTAGTCACCTAGCTCTCACACACTTAACAGAATGACACACTTCTCTTGAACCTATTAAACCTGATTCTTTAATGTCCGCACCAAATACGGGATTTGAATAAGCACTGGACCATCTAATCGGAAAGACCTATGTTTTGATGATGGTCCTCTGTGATAAACTCAGAGTAAAGAGTGATAAATCCCCTTTCATCATGCAGCTGTCGTCAGCAGCCATAGCACATTTAGCACAAACCCCTTGCCAGCAAGTCATCCAGAGGAAATGCACTCACTGACATCCAGGCTAATCAACCACTCAAAACCTCAATGCTTAGAATGGAATGACACCCAACTAGTAACTGAATCCACTTCACAACATCCAGTGGAGACAAAAGCATCCCATATGGCCTTTTCAAACAAAGTCTGTTATATTCCACAAAAAAATAGGAAGAGTCCCTCACTGTTAGAGTATGCTCGTCAAACATCTCATTCTATAAGCATGGGCATTAATATGGAGTTGGTCCCCCCTTTGCTGCTATAACAGCCTCCACTCTTCTGGGAAGTCTTTCCACTAGATGTTGGAACATTGCTGCAGGGACTTGCTTCCATTCAGCCACAAGAGCATTAGTGAGGTCGGGCACTGATGTTGGGCGATTGGGCCTGGCTCGCAGTCGGCGTTCCAATTCATGCCAAAGGTGTTAGATGGGGTTGAGGTCAGGGCTCTATGCAGGCCAGTCAAGTTCTTCCATACCGATCTTGACAAACCATTTCTGTATGGACCTCACTGTGCACAGGCGCATTGTCATGCTGAAACAAAAAAGGGCCTTCACCAAACTGTTGGAACAAAGTTGAGTAAAGTACAGAATCGTCTAGAATGTCATTGTATGCTGTTGTGTTAAGATTTCCCTTCACTGGAGCTAAGAGGCCTAACCCGAACCATGGAAAACAGCCCCAGGCCATTATTCCTCCTCCACCAAACTTTACAGTTGGCACTATGCACTGGGGCAGGTAGCGTTTTCCTGGCATCTGCCAAACTCAGATTCGTCCATCGGACTGCCAGATGGTGAAGGGTGACTCATCCCTCCAAAGAACGCCTTTCCACTGCTCCAGGGTCCAATTGCGACAAGCTTTACACCACTCCAGCCGACGCTTGGCATTGCGCATGGTGATCTTAGGCTTGTGTGCAGCTGCTCAGCCATGGAAAACCTATTTCATGAATCTCCCGACAAACAGTTATTGTGCTGACATTGTTTCCAGAGGCAGTTTGCAACTCGGTAGTGAGTGTTGCAACCAAGGACAGATGATTTTTATGCACTTCAGCACTCGGCGGTCCTGTTCTGTGAGCTTGTGTGGCCTACCGGTTCGTGGCTGAGTCGTTGTTGCTTCTAGACGTTTCCACTTCACAATATCAGCACTTACATTTGACCAGGGCAGAAATTTGACGAACTGACTTGTTGGAAAGGTAGCATCCTATGACGGTGCCACGTTGAAAGTCACTGAGCTCTTCAATACGGGCCATTATACTGACAATGTTTGTCTATGGAGATTGCATGGCTGTGGCTGGTCGATTTTATACACCTGTAAACAATGGCTGAAATCGCTGAACTGAAGGGGTGTCCGCATACTTTTGGCCATGTAGTGTATGGGGTTTGACACACAATAAGATGATTCACGAGTGGTTAAAGCTGCAATATGTAACTTTCTCGGCGCGACCCGACCAAATTCACATAGAAATGTTTGTTATAGATCTTATTGAAAGTAAGTCTAAAAAGTGGTATATCTGCTCTATGTGTGCTATTTCTATGCTTCTCACTCTTAAGTTTAGTTTTTGCCTCTTTTATTTCAGGTTTTGTACACCAGCTTCAAACAGCTGAATATACACAATTTTTGGTTATTAAAAATATATTTCACAGCAATTTAGATAGTACAATGATTCTCCACATTGCATGTTTTGTCACATAAACAGACATTAGGCAAACTATTCTAATTTTAGCAACCAGGAAATGGCAGAGTGATTTCTGCATATTGCACTTTTAATGTTTACAAGAATCTATATTCTTGGTGGAATGTAACAGGTCAGTGAGAATAGTTCAGGAATGTTATGACCATCTTAAGAACTAGGCCTAGATGTCTGTATTCAGCTAAATGATTACCAGACATATCAATCAATCGCTGCTATTGTTGTATATTGTTTATCGTTGTCATGCTAGGTAGGTGACCACACTGAGAAAAGTTATGTTATGTTTGAAAATGCCCTAAACCAACTATTTCTTACATAGAAGGAAACTCAAACTTCACAGTGGGCGGTCCCATCTGCATTTCTTATTTTATCTGCAATATGTCTGCAGGTCAGGTTAAACCAGCCTGAACGCCATATAGTGTCCCAAATAGCACTCTATTCCCTATATACTGTAGGCCTAGTGCACTATAAGGAGAGTAGGGTGCCTTTTGGGGACGAAGCCTAGGTCCGCTGGGTCTTCATACTGATCTCACTAGCAGTGAATTATTAGATCGTTTCTATACATCAGTGAGAGTAAAGAACACCCAACATTGGTCTGCAGCACGGCCAGGCTGCACCCAGCCAGCCAGGCTGCACCCAGCCAGCCAGGCTGCACCCAGCCAGCCAGGCTGCACCCAGCCAGCCAGGCTGTGTTGTACTGCAGTGTGGGGCTAGCTGCCTCTCCTCTCCTCTCCTCGCTGCCAGCTGTGGGTCCAGGAGCACAACATTGCTGGAGACAGAGCCCACAGCACTGGGAGAGCCAGAGGCCCCGAGCACACATATGTCTGTGCACTCGCCCCTCTGCTGCCTGCCCTCGATCTCTCCCTGCGTGTAAACACTCTAACCACTGACTTCCGCTCCATATACTGGCCCTCTCAACACCACCTGCACCCAGTTGGAAGCGCTGAAAATAGGCCGGAAAAAATGGGGAAATGAATGTTCAATTGGAATCGGATGTGTTTCAAAAGCGAAAGCCACTAATTTAGCTAATTTAACACCCATTGCTTACCAAAAACACAAGTACATTTTTACAGTAACCAGGCCTAAATAGTACTGTTGGTATTTTAAATCAATCCCATCGTTTCAGAGAATCCTCTTCATTCATCCATTCATTTATCCTCTAGAATAAGAAGCAATTGGTGAAAGAACATATTTGAATGAGGAGGGATATTTTTACAGGAGTTAATCATCTTATTACAGTGTTACAGAATTAGTCTAACATTGCAGCCAAACTGCTCTGCAGGGTATTGAAGTTAAATATGCAGTACAATAACATAACAGAGCCATACCCAGATTTAGGAACAACAGTAATCTGCTCCAAAGCCTCCAAGGGAAAGAATATCTGCTTTTTTAACTCTGCAGCTCTCATTAGCTTTCTGGCACTGCCTTTCATGATCTAGCAAATCTGTTTATGTATAGTGAAATCATTTGGGTCAATCATTCCAAGCTATGTTTTCAACTGCAATATGTTCTTGTCCAATCGAAAACGGATCGGACAATTTAAAGAGACTTCTGTCGTGATATCTGGACACTTACTTCAAGGCACAAAATCAGCCCACTACAATTCAGTAAAGAAAAAAGAAAGACAAATACATAAGGATTAAACAACAATTTGTGGGCAAATCTTTACATCAAAATCAATGTATAAATCTTACAAGTTGAGCCTATGCCCAAACTACAATCTATCATGACTCCGGACCCGGCAACAATTTCAAGCAGATTTCAAGCGCTATCACCATCAAATGAAACCAAACGGTCTTTATGAAACCCAGGGATGACGTTAAAGTGCCATTACATTTATCCTCATTGTGAAAGGCTGTCAGACTAAGTCAGAGGTGCCTACACTAGCCTACCATGCAATTACCACATCCTTCTGAAGTTCTTATTACTTCAATTATCACTCAAGCATGCTTTACAATCACAGATGACCTTAGACGATTGTATTCCTAAAAGCGGGGTCAAACTACTGCAGAAGATTCATGTAGGCTAGACCGGCTCCTTTATGAATAAGGAAATGGGATATCCGTTGAAAAAGTGGTTTTATAATAATATATGCTATTTAGCAGATGGTTTAATCCAAAGTGATTTACAGTCATGCGTGCATAAACCTTCTACCTATGGGTCGTCCCAGGAATTTAACCCACTATCCAAGCGTTGCAAGAGCCATTATCTACCAACTGAGATACAGAGGACAGAAGTAGCCTATACCATAAAAGTATAGCAATAAAAGTCACATCCTCTTTGGTACAGAGAGAGTCACTTATGACACATGATCGTCAGTCAGGGGAGCGTGGCTGTGCGGTAGGTAGGTAGCTGCCCTATACAAAGCGACAAGGCTCTGTCTGTCTGTCTGAAGGGTCTGCCGTGTCAGGTGCACCTGATCCTAGAGCTCTCTCTGTGATCCATCATCCTGTCAGATAAACCAGTCGACACAGGACAGCAGTAGTTCACCTCTAACAACTACTGTAACTTATTCAATGAGACTTCTCAGTATAACTTCAACATAAAACGTCAATCATCACCAACGTTTTTGTAAGCAGTTCACCAATCAAACAGTATGTGGTCTATATCCACTTTTAGGAATATGTCTATAGCAATGTGACACATGCATTTTCCAGCAGAAATACATTACCAGGTAGACTCTGATGTTAATGCTATCTGAAACCTAAACCTTCTGAAGAACACAGTGTCAAATAGATTCTAGAGCAGGTCGCATACCAGGACTGAATCAGAGGGACATTGCATCATTCAAGGAAATAACTGCACAAACATTGATTGCATCCTTTGTCACATGCACCAAGTGCCATCCCTTCATCTGTGTAAATAGAGGCTGTTTCGCCCTACATAGATAAGAAAGCTTTCACTCAAATCTGTGTCCATCCTAATAAGGGGGCGACGGGAGGCGATGCGCTCAATGAAAGTGAACAATAAGAACAGTCTGCAAACAGGGCATAGGGAACTCAAGGGCATAGGGAACTCAAGGGCATAGGGAACTAAATAGACTGTTTGTGGACACACTAGAAAAATGGATAGGATGTTCAGTATCAGCAAGCAGAACAAAAAAAGTTACATTGAGAACAGCCAAGCCTAAAATTAGACCAAATAGATAAGCGTTATACCTAACAGGCCATGAGTTATATCAGTGAATATTGGCTTGACAACTTTGTGGTGTAACAAGCAACATTTTTCTTTCCATTGTAAATGAAGAATTGTTCTACAGATGAGAAATGTAGATGACTTCTTGTCAACCCTTTACGTTCCCCTACACTTCTAGGAGTACGGTACATTCAATTAGATGCATTACATTAACTTCACACACACACGTCAAAACAGGGGCATACACACATACATACAAAATATATATCTCTGAAAAAATAGGGCTAAATTAAAGCTTTACCTACCGCGAGCAACACCATTTTTTTATCTTCATAGAAATGTTTCTTTAAAAGTATGTGCAATGATGTCAGCGGCCGTTTCTTTGTGTTTGCTACTGAACTCTAGGAGGCTTGCTCAGTCTTCACAGCGGCCAACCAAAAGATGTGACAAGACTTGGCGCTCCACATAAATCGGCAAAGAACAAAGTGCCATAACGGATATCTATATATTTTATTTTAAACAAATCTTTTGGTGGAATTGTTTAACTGACAAGTCCCTTGGCCACTAAAGAGAGTGGCAAAGGAAGAGGAAAAAACATAAATATGAGCCAACCCCCCTTTTTAGGACACTTTTCCCTTTCCCACTCTGTCACTCTTTCACACAGTTAGCCTGCCCACTTCCTTAGAAACTTTATCACACACCCCTCAGCCAGCACCACCAGAACTTCCCACTGCAATTAGTTATAAAAACTTTTCAGTCCAGCCACACGTGGTCTGGTTTTTAAAGAGCTGTATCCCCCTTCTCACGTGGTATGGGGGCTATTGAGTCGTCACAGACCCCCTGAATGATCGGCGAAAAATAAGGCGGTCCAGACAATAGGTCGTCTTGATTCATTCAATTCTTTCAGGACCTTGTACCGTCGTCCGGGCAGCTCCACACAATTGCTGCTTTGATAGTTTGGATAAACTCACTCTCTCCGTCTAATCTAAAAAATCCAATCCATTTTTTTTTCAAACAGTTAACTGTCCAAGGTTTTCTCCACGAGTCGACAAAATTACAACATTTTGCTAGAGATCATTGGTATCACATCTGTGTATCAAATAGGTCACAAGATGAAAATAATTAGTGAAAAGAAACTGACCTGGTCAGCTGTACAGGCTGCATTGCTGTTGGACTCTGACATGGTTTGATAGTGCCCAGTGGTTCTCTCGTTTCCACTCCTGAGTTCTTCATTCACACCTTTCCTTTCGGTTCCGCAGAAAGAGGGGGGAAAAAAAGAACAGCCTCTTTTTGCCCTGGGTTGATTAATGCCTGAATTATTTTCACCTCATTTCATCTGATGGAGTTCTGTTTCCTCTCCGCCTCTCTCAATCATTCGGCATGGTAGCGCTCTCTCTCCCTCCCCACTCTCACTCACCCTCCCTTCCTCCCCCTCTCTCGCTTTTATTGCCCTCCCTCTCTGTGTCCCCTTTCTGTTCTACTTCACGATTTCAGGAAAATGCCCCCCCTCCCATTCCCAAAAAGACAGGAGAGATCCACAGCTTTTGCCTCTACCTCCACAATGAATGGGTTGTTGTCATTCCAGCACCTTGGCTGCATACAGAGCGAGGGGAGCTGCTGGTTTAGCTGCCTGGAGTCAGGGCTCCTGCCAAACCTTCCTCAAGAGATTAAAGAAAAAGTGAGGAGCCGTGCGCTTCCACTGGACTCACTACCCTTGCTGTCTCTCCATTTCTTCCACTTGTTTTCAAGGCAGCTGCACCCAGACCACCAACACTCTCATTCATGAACACTTGACTCTCAAATCCTTGTCCCTTGACATTGCCAATTCCTCCCTGTATGTAGTGCAAAAGGCACATGGGCACATACCTCTCTCACTGCATACAACATGCTTGCAGGGTCCCCCCCCACTCATTTTTAATTCATGCTCTTCCTCTTTATTCAGAGGTCCAAATATACCATATTATTTGTGCTCTTGACAATGTATGGCCAACCGATACGTGACAAAGACAGCATTAAGTGAGAGAACTAGAATTGCATCACAATGTAAGGAAGGGTTCAACAAAATGCCAAAATGTGTCACAAAGGAGGCCTTTCAAAACTCTGCTTTTGGCCAAGTCCTCCAAAGAGTATCCTGTTAGTCGTGTCAAAAGTTGACAGACACCTGGCATGGATCCTAATGGATGTTTGATAGTGGGGGACAATGGTGGCAACCGCTTCAGTGGATAGACTCCATGAGTAGGGCTGGCACAATTACCGTGTAACCGTGTAACCGACGGTTATGGATGAAGACGTCATGAAAATAAAAGAACTAACCCTGGCAATTTGACTGGTAAACTCATAGGTACACTTGCAATAGATAAATAGGTAAATCGAACTCAACCAAAACAATGTAATTGCCATGGAAATAAGTGGGGGAAAGGGCCATGGGGAAAACATATTGAGTCTCCTTTTTGCCCCCCAGGAAAATTAACCTACATTTAGGCTATTGTTTATATGTATTTTACACTATGTTGAGGTAAAATCGGAGTATAATGCTTTTATGGATGTCAACCCCAACACATGTTCATGTCATCGTTACCAATCAACTGGATTACATTGTAAAATGAATTAGACTACCACTACCGATTTCTGTATACTAGCTATGCCAACCAGCTTATACGAACGGGAGTTACAATTTAGCAGTCACAAATATATCCAAATCGGACTTAAGTGACCAGATTGTGAGCCTGTTATAATACATAAATCTTGATGGATTTGACAAATATCCACTTTGGTAATTCAGATTTGTTGAATGTGCGCCAATCTGGTAATAGAATGTCTACGTTCTATTGAGTCCTTTACCACATCTATGGCTGCCTGGTATTGTGATGTAATCATTTCCATGGTAATGTAGAATGTTCATTCAAATGATGATAACTGATGTGGCTCATGCTTTGGATTTTTTTTGTATGTCAGTTGAGTTGAATCAACAGATCCCTGCACATATTTTACTTCCTGCTTTGCTCCTATAGTTACACTTGCAATGCATGCCAGTCCACCCATTATGTCATCATTGACTTGAATGGGGACGCCGATCAATTCATTCTATTTCTATGGCAGGACATGCAGTCAGGAGTGTAGCTGAAGAGAAAATATGCCCCCCGCATTTTTTTGCTATCTGAACAGTTATTACGGTGACCGCGGTCATTTGGCTAGCCAAGACAGAAGGTACTGATTTCTCTATCAGCGTTGGAACATGACTTTGCATTACATTATGAGGTTGCATAAGGGCAAATTGCCATACCCTCATTGGAGAAAATTATGATGTACACACATCAGTTTAAAAAGGGAAGTAAACAAAGATGGCTCACATAATAAAGTAGTTGTGCTATATTGCTTTTTTTAAAGAGAAAATGTCCCGTGTGGCTCAGTTGGTAGAGCATGGTGTTTGCAACGCCAGGGTTATGGGTTCAATTCCCACGGGGGACCAGTACCGGGGGGAAAAAATTATGAAATGTATGCATTCACTACTATAAGTCGCTCTGGATAAGCACATCTGCTAAATGACTAAAATATAAAAACTCATATTCCAACAATTACGCTACTATTAGCCAAATGTAATTTACGACATTTAAAATTAGATTAGCAGATACAGTGCTTTTGAATTGAACAACATAAAGGGGCAAGTTATGCTAGTAATCAAGCATAAATAAGTAATACATACAAGTTCCACAATCTTCCTTAAAATGTTGTGTATATATATGTGTGTATATATATATATGTTATAACTGACCAGAGATAAAGGCTAAATAATAGGTATTATCCACTGATTGGATTATTTGAACCAGCTGTGCAGTGCTACAGAAAAACCCAAAATGTGCACCCAGTGGGGGCCCCGGGACAGTGTTTGGGAAACCCTGAGCTAGGCGACAGCACACTTTCTGCATGCTCTTTAGTAGTAAAGGTCTGCAGACGAGCGAGTGTGTGGTGTGTGGTGTGTGGGATAGTGGAATAAATTACACACGTGTAGAGCTCCTTTGGGCTTCCATATGAGGCCCAGGCAGCCACGAGCGTGGCGGTGGGGGAGTATGACACTGTAGGTCATTAGAAACTCTACAGGGGCCACAGCCAACTCTTTTTAGTCAGACCCAGAATAGGTCAGATTTAATGAGGATTTTGCACTATTTTTCCTGCCGCTTATCAATAGTTGAACGGAGAGAGCTGTGGAGAGGGGTGACTATGACCAGGAAAAGAGACAAGATTACTTTCTATAAAAGCCAGTTGACATGTTGGGGAACTTGTTTTTCTAATTGTCCTTTTATGTCTGCTATTTAGCTCCAATTAGACATCACAGATGCCATGCTCTGTAATTGCTCGGATCTGTTCAAATCTTTTACTGCAGGAATGTAAATTGAATAATTGAAACTAAAACTCGCACATAATGATTTGCCATTGTAATGGCATGGTCCAGTGTTTCCTCTGGAAAAATGTGTAGCAGTGGGTGGAAAACAGGAACTGAAATAAAACAATGCTAACACCATATTGGTAAAGTTATTTGTTGAAATTATTTTTAATATATTGGACCATGCTTACAGTGCATTCGGAAAGTATTCAGACCCCTTCCCCTTTTCCACATTTTGTTACATTACAGCCTTACTCTAAAATTAATTTAATTGTTTTTTTTCTCATCAATCTACACACAATACTCCATAATGATAAACCAAAAACAGGTTTTCAGAAATGTTTGCAAATGTATTAAAAATAAATAAGATAAATATTATTTCTGGCCAAACTGAGCAATCAGGAGATAAGGGCCTTGGTCAGGGAGGTGACCAAGAACCCGATGGTCACTCTGGCAGAGCTCCAGAGTTCTTCTGTGGAGATATGAGAACCTTCCAGAAGGACAACAATCTCTGCAGCACCAATCAGGCCTTTATGGTGGAGTGGAAGAAAGTATTCAGACCCTTTACTCAGTGCTTTGTTGATGCACCTTTGGCAGCGATTACAGCCTCAAGTCTTCTTGGGTATGATGCTACAAGCTTGGCACAACTGTATTTGAGGAGTTTCCCCCATTGTTCTCTGCGGATCCTCTCAAGCTCTGTCAGGTTGGATGGGGAGCGTCGCTGCACAGCTATTTTCAGGTCTCTCCAGAGGTGTTTGATCGGGTTCAAGTCCGGGCTCTGGCTGGGCCACTCACAACCATTCAGAGACTTGTCCCGAAGCCACTCCTGCGTTGTCTTGGCTGTGTGCTTAGGGTCATTGTCCTGTTGGAAGGTGAACCTTTGTCCCATTCTGAGGTCCTAAGCGATCTGGAGCAGGTTTTCATCAAGGATCTCTCTGTACTTTGTTCCATTAATCCCTCAAGCCTGACTAAACTCTGAGTCCCTGCCGCTGAAAAACATCTCCACAGCATGATGCTGCCACCACCATGCTTCACCGTAGGGATGGAGCCAGGTTTCCTCCAGACGTGACGCTTGGCAATCTGGCCAAAGAGTTCCAACTTGGTTTCATCAGACCAGAGAATCTTGTTTCTCATGGTCTGAGAGTCTTTAGGTGCATTTTGGCAAATTCCAAGCGGGCTGTCATGTGCCTTTTACTAAGGAGTGGCTTCCATCTTGCAACTCTACCATTTAGGCCTGATTGGTGGAGTGCTGCAGAGATGACTGTATCTTTCTGGTACCCTTCCCCAGATCTGTGCCTCAACACAATTCCTTCAAACTCATGGCTTGGTTTTTGCTCTGACATGTACTGTCAACTGTGGGACCTTATATAGACAGGCCTTTCCAAATCATGTCCAATCAATAGAATTTATCACAGGTGGACTCCAATCAAGTTGTAGAGACATCTCAAGGATGATCAATGGAAACAATTTTGAGTCTCATAGCAAAGAGTCTGAATACTTATGTAAATAAGATATTTCTGTTTTCGCTTTGTCATTATGGGATATTGTGTGTAGAATGATGAGAAAAATGTTTTATTTAATCCATTTTAGAATAAGGCTGTAACAAAATGTGGAAAAAGTCAAGGGGTCTGAATACTTTCCGAATGCACTTTACAACCTATGCATGGTCCATATTATCAGGTATGCTATCAGCAATAAGCATTATCACCTGTAGCCCAACTGATGCAGCATAGTGGCTATAAGTAAATAAAGTCTCAAACAAGGGGTAGCCTATCTGCACTTACCCTAGTGGGCTAGGGTGATCTTTTAATTCGTTAGCATCATATTGATGAATTGTATGTCCCAAAAAACTTGCTTAAACAGTTAATATAATATAGGCCGACCTGTAAGGGTAGTTTGGGATAAACTGCCACCCAGGGTAACACTGCCTGTACTTCTCACAGAAACCACTTCATGTCACAATTCCCCTGGGATACTCTTCTTTTTAACAAAGTCCATCAAAAGTGCTGTTTTCCCGGCGATTGCAAGACTTGTTGTGCATTGACTGACTGCTTGTCAGAATGCATGTTTCGCTCCCTATGACACTCATAACTTGAACGCGCCTCAAGAGGAATATTTACTTAGTATAGAAAACACAACAACAAGCCGACTAGATCAATAGACAAACTATTCTACTATAGGGTGTCGGATTTTTGTATTCATTACTCATTTTGTTTGCAGAGGAAAAGTAAATGTGGACTGTTCTAGCAAAGTTCAACCTTCTGACTCCACAGATGATTGGGGTAAACAGGTTAAACTAAACCTTTCATGGCACCTCCCTACTGGGCGTCAGTCATACCCGGGTCATACGCTGCCCATCACACACAACCCTGCTGCTAAGAATACATAGGCTAACCCTAACCCCCAAACGAGACAAGGAGACCGGGACCTCCCTGAGAACTCACCATCATCATCATCACTACACTCCTCATACTAATGATACTGAATATGGTATTGGCGAGGGGGCAGGGTGAGGATGGCTATTGGGACGGGACAACTTCCGACTAAGGCATGCAAGAATTTAGGAAGGATCGTCTGGCTGTGCACAGCCCATCAATGAGGCGGCCCGGCAGGCTGAGAAAAGCCCAGAGCAGGGGTAGGCCACAGTCCTAATAGAGGCAGAGCGTGCGGGAGAGAGAGAGAGAGTGAGAGAGGGGGGGGCAGTGTGTGGATTAACACTGGGTCTTCCATTTCAATTCTAAACTTGCAGTCTTTATTTCCTACTACGCTCCTATCAGAGAGTAGATCTCGCCACATGCCAATTTCATTTGCTGAGAACATCTGAGTTCTAGTCTAGCCCATCAAATCTGCAAGCATTTTTTAAAAATACTTATTGGAAGGGTATGGCTAGCGTTATATCAGGTATAAGATAGAAAATCCCCCTATTATTACACAACAACATCGCAATCTTATTCAAACAAAACAAATCACTGAAGTGACACAGAATGGTCCCAGGACGGTTTGAAATGAGCCGCCTTTGAGACTCTTTCCTATTCAAAGCACGCTGCCTCTATTGACAAGCCAAACAAGGGACTTCAGTGTGGGCTAAATTACTACTGCTGACCAAACATGTCACTTTCGCAACTTACTGCCCTATTGATGTGCGGTTTCCGGATCGCATTCTCACTCAGTTGGTTTGCAGACTAGAGATACTGACGCAGACACGCACACACAAATATTGCAAAAGCAAGCGCAAACCAACAGGACTGTTACCCCACCGCTTGACACACAAAGCTTGTTGCTGATTGATTTGAAATAATAGGAAAGCACACACATAGAAAATCCATTTGTGAGCAAATCTCATTCCGTTTTGAGTGAAACGTACACATCTGGGGTGCGTCGTAGTGGCCATGGCCAATGGTGCGGTCTCCAATCCTACATTTTAAAGGCCCTCCTCTTGGCGCATAGACAAAATCTCCTGAAATTCTACATATTTTGGCATGGGGCGGAGAGAAAATGTTACAGTTTTCAAGCTAGTTTGATGCAATTGTACACATGTTGTCATGGGTATGAGAGGAAATTGCTATTTTAAAGCTAATTTCCTGCAACTCTACACATTTTGCCATGGCTTATGACTCAAACATGATAAGAAAATCAATTGGGGCCCCATGCCATGAATGACATTTGGGGAATTTTAGATTTAGATAGTGATTGTTAGTTCTCAAAGATTATCTTATTTAAAAATATATAGCTCCATTATCTTTTCTACATACTTTATATCTGGCTTTAGTTATTTAAGTTTACACTGAAAACATTTTACCATCGCAAAAATGATTTCCCCTCCCCATAATCATATTTTTTGGCGTGTCGGCAATGAATATAGGGGAAACACTGAGCTGCCCTTGCTCAAAATGTAGGAATCATTCTTACCATTCTCCTCATTTTAACTGTTTTAGCAATACTGATTCGTTTTTTGCCCAAAGGTAACAATAGTCTAACTAGTGGGATCAAAATAACTATTGAGTGTTATCTGATCTCACTGTAGAGAATCTGATACAGAACACATTTTAATACAGGTGTAGACAGGGTCACAGGGAAGCTTTTAGTAATCATTCCCAACATTATCATAGAGACCTCTCTGTAGATTGGTATGATGGATCTCTGGGTCTAGTCTTCTTCAGTGATACATCTAGTAGCCAGTGCAGTGCTCAGAGATATTCAACTCTCCCGTAGACATGGTAATGATGTTTGGTCCTATTAAATCCACCTGCATTTAGATTTCTGTCCATTATTGCAATTTACTTAATAGCTCATCACCTCTGATTAGTTTCACCTAAGTGATGGGGTGCGTGAAGGCTTGGTACAAGGAAAATTAGGATAACCCTACATTTTCTCAACGGTTCAGACTGAAAAACTAAAAAGTGACTGAAAATAGCTCTGGGGAATCTCTCTCGCCGGACAGACTAGGTAACGGGGAGGACAGAAAGCAGAGGTCAGAAACTGCCCTTTTTTTGGCGCATCTGACAGCCTTTGTCCGGGCAACAAAAGGACAAATTCGTTAAGCTATGGTCGGAAAACAACGTCCTAAGCATTTCTTCCAGTTAGAAGAGTGAGTTCTGCTTAGCCTGGCAGCTTTCAGGGACACAGGAGAGCAATCTCTAACGCTTGGGTTAACATGAAGTTTTCATGATAATATCTCCCCTCCGTAATTTAGCTGGAAGGGCCCCAGCTGTTAATTCTTTATAAATAGCGCATAGCTCAGATTGCCTCCAGGGAGAATGGGGCTCAGTGGAGTAGCTGGGGAACAAATCGGGCCAGATAAAGCACACAACATACACATTTTGACAAACATATGGGACCATTGCTGGGGATGAAAGTGAGGTACATGTGACTTTAGTTCACCTCACGTGGATTCACCAATGAGCAAATTAGAAGAGCAGCAGCAGAAATTGTTGTCGACCTGACTTTTTTGAGAAGTGATCGAAATTAAGAGGGCTTTACAGGGAAAAAACGAAATCCAAATATAATTTTTGTCCGAAATAGCTACCACAAGATCAGTACAGGTGCTTTTCAAGAGTTAGGCTACCATTATTTTTTTTCAATTATTCACACGGGATCAAAAGTAGAATTGACATTTGTTTGCATACATTAATACAGGTGTAGACCCTGTAGGTAGACCCCACTTAATTCTTCTTATGTACTTTCATAACTTCAAAATCAGATAAAACCTTGTATAAAAGATAAACAAACAACTGATTAACATTTGTGTTTAGTGACAAGGGTGAATGAAGGCCCTTTATCTAGCTAGGTAAACAGAACTGGTCCAGGGTGGTTGTAGGATTTTAGCTAGTATTTGAAATGATGCCAGATTTCTAGTAACGGACATGTGTAAGGGACATAATGTAGGTTAGTGAACATGTGAAAAATGGAAAAGGAGACAAAAAAGCTTCATTCTAATCATTTCAAAATTAAATGTTTTGCTATGTGCTAAAAAGGAAGACTTTTCTTTGTCAAGTCATGATAACAACTCAACAGAATAATTAGTTATATTAGTAAATTACTTCAAAACAATACCTTTTTGGAGAAATAATGTATATATTAGGCTACATGTGTATGCACATATTGCCACTGCAAATCTAGTGCAATGGAATGTGAGCAAGAAAGAGAAAACTTTTGGAGATGCTTTCGGGGGGCCTTGGACATGGAAGGAATCAAAGTGATACATAATATGAAGGCGGGTGTTCCTGTGAGGGAGCCCTGAGAACGACAGACCCCCCTTCGTCCCATGCCTATATCTCCCATTCACTAGACAAGGGGCAGAGCAGGTTGAGTTCAAGCGCAACAAATGACCTAAATATGGGGTGAAAAGCCTTTGAAGGACCTGAATTGGACTGTTGAAAATAATAATAATAAAAGAGATGAGAAGATTTAAGAGGCCCGTTGAGGGAACACAATGCTCAACTGCTGTCCATAATTTCACAAAGTAGCCAGCGAAAGTGGGTCTCTCCCTTTTTCTTTTAACTTTGTTTATCCTTTATTTGGAGGGGGCTGCCATTAAACAGAAGAGAGAGGAAGAAAAGTAGGAAAAAACTAAATTTTCAGCCTGAGTGGTTTCTTCAAATGAAATCTAAAGGCCGAAACTCAATGGGCCCTTTGGTTGGGGAAACTTTTTAAAGGAAGCGCAGCAGTGGACGTGTTTGGCATTTGGTGGCCCTTGTCCCCCCATTGTACCTTCGCCACAGTGGCTGCATTTTCCCTGGCTCTGCCGCTTGGTGCACTGTACAGTCAGAGGCTCAAACAAACACAAATCATGTTTTGACTTCCCCTTTGCTCCGTCACATCTGTTCCCATGCCCCTGAAGGCAGCACAGTTGCACAGTTACAAAGATGTGAACACTCAAGCTAATTCAAGTGAATGACTGACGGCTCAATATGGTCCTCCTTACATAAGAAGGGAAGGAAAAGCTTTAAGCAGACTGAAGACTTGACGGACAGACGAACTTAAGCTTGCCACCCGTTGTCTTTACACAAACTTCACATGGCAAGGCAATTATGTACAACATACAAGTCGTTTAGATCCTCTACACCTCAATACTACACTAAATGTCTTGCCAGTTTTCCAAGGTGAGAATGTTAACAAGTAAGAAACATAAAGGACAAACTACATCAATATTCGCAATATACTTATTTTTCCCCCTTTTTCATTGCTATAGAACAGACATTTTTGTATCTCTTAGTCTGCAGCTAACCTACTATAAACCATTTCATGGCAGAATGCTCCTTAACTGGGATGTGTGCAGAAGTGGCTCCCGTCCTATGGGACCCTGCAAAGAAGCCCACATTAGCAGGCAGCCCATGGGAAATGCAACTCACTGCAGCACTACCCGAGTACCCAGGGGAGGGGGTTGCAAGAAGTCACCACAGTTAACAGTCGCTCTGCTACTGATCTTTAGTCTTTCGTCTCTGACAGGCCAAGCAGAAATACCCCGGTCATTACCGGGGACAAATATGTTTTCAATGTCTGTTTCACATGCATTCTTTCTCTTCGCTTTCTTAGAGAAGTGTTTCCTAACTCCAGTCCTCCAGGAACCCCAAAAGCACACATTTATGTTGTAGCCCCTGACAAACTCACCTGATTCAACTAATTGAGGGCTTGAAGATTAGTTGACAAGTTGAATCAGGTGTGCTCGTCTGGTGCTACAACAAAAATGTATACCGTTGGGCGTACTGGAGGACTGGAGAGGGGAAACACTGTCTTAGATGATTACAGAAGAGGCACAACAACACGAGATGCGTGTCCCTTCCCCAACATATCCTCTCTCAATGCATAAGACAGCTATCTGTCTCGTAAAACGCTGCACCAAAACCTCATCCGGCTGCCAATTCAGGGAAAGTGAGTCCATACGCTATAAAAGACGCAGGAGAGCAATTCAGAAGATAAGGCCTCTCTTAGAAAGGTTGGAAAGAGTCAGACTTGGATTTCTAATGCACAATCCCAAGCAGAATAAGCAGCATGTCCATGGCAAGTAAGCTCTCAAATAGATAGAAAACTAGAAAGAACAATTTTAGTAGTAAGTGAAAATAAGTATACAACTTCTAAAACGTCAATTACTGTAGGTTATGAATAAGAACAAAACATTATAAATAAATCAGTAATACATCATGTAATAAAATCTAAAGATGGAGGCAATTATACTGTATGTACTATAATGCACTGTATGTAGGGGAGCCGTGGCAGTTATTGATGGCGGGAGAAGAGCTCGGTCCTGTGGAATGACTAGCATCACTGTCTCTCAGTGGAAGACAACAGTTATTGATGGCAGGAGAAGAGCTCGGTCCTGTGGAATGACTAGCATCACTGTCTCTCAGTGGAAGACAACAGTTATTGATGGCAGGAGAAGGGCTCGGTCCTGTGGAATGACTAGCATCACTGTCTCTCAGTGGAAGACAACAGTTATTGATGGCAGGAGAAGAGCTCGGTCCTGTGGAATGACTAGCATCACTGTCTCTCAGTGGAAGACAACAGTTATTGATGGCAGGAGAAGAGCTCGGTCCTGTGGAATGACTAGCATCACTGTCTCTCAGTGGAAGACAACAGTTATTGATGGCGGGAGAAGGGCTCGGTCCTGTGGAATGACTAGCATCACTGTCTCTCAGTGGAAGACAACAGTTATTGATGGCGGGAGAAGGGCTCGGTCCTGTGGAATGACTAGCATCACTGTCTCTCAGTGGAAGACAACAGTTATTGATGGCAGGAGAAGAGCTCGGTCCTGTGGAATGACTAGCATCACTGTCTCTCAGTGGAAGACAACAGTTATTGATGGCGGGAGAAGAGCTCGGTCCTGTGGAATGACTAGCATCACTGTCTCTCAGTGGAAGACAACAGTTATTGATGGCAGGAGAAGGGCTCGGTCCTGTGGAATGACTAGCATCACTGTCTCTCAGTGGAAGACAACAGTTATTGATGGCAGGAGAAGGGCTCGGTCCTGTGGAATGACTAGCATCACTGTCTCTCAGTGGAAGACAACAGACTGGGGGACCGGAGCAGGGAAGAACCAATCACAAGAGGGGAGGGATTTTTGGAGGGATTTTTTTTGTTGAGGGATTTTGGCTCTTTCTACTTTTGACTTCACGTTTAAACCTCAAGGTTTGACCTTTCTCGTATGTTTTTTCCCTGTCCAGATAAGAGAGGTTTTACTATCTCTCTCTGTCCAGTTCTCTGTTTTACTAACAGCAGTGTGAAATGTGAAAATGTTGATGTGAAGAACATGTGATGTTGTTATTGACGCCTTGGCCTAAAAATATTTACAGAGTGGTTTGATGACTAGGACTAGTAGGACTCACTTATGAAATACAATACAAATAATTTATGTGACTACTTGCGATCTTTATTTGCTTATTCTATAAGCTAACTGTATAACAAACTGTCTTACAACTGTATAACCTTGGAACAACCTGCAAGAGCCAGTACATTTTTTCAGAATATGTATTTTGTGTAAGATTTATCTCTACAATTAAATGAATGAATCATTTAATTTAGCCTAGCAAGATGTGTAATTTATGACAGTTAAGGCAGTTTTAAAGTAGTGAATAAGCTGTATTTGAGTTCAGTGGAGAGTTTCTCTGTGGCCCCCAGCCAGGGACACACTGTTCAGACAATTACAGAAGTGGCTGCTGCGAAAGTCACCTCGGCCAAGTCAAACAAACAGCCTGCAGTATACCTGCTTGACAGACACATGGGTCCGGTTGGGTAAAGCCACCCAAGGTCCAGTTACTTCAGTACTAATACTATAGCTAGGGGTGGCTGCTAGCCACTATCCCCAGTGTTCCCTAGTATTCTCAGTAGTCCAAATCCAAAGGGATAAAGGCATGGAATGAAATATTAGGGATAGTCAAAACCAATTTCATACAAGTTATACAAACATTACACACATACAAAATACATACAACAATAGACAGGACACTTAGGAATGTTTGGCTGAATTCAAGCAAGAATCTTGGAGAATCTCATTGATCAAGTACAGGTAACACTTTGTCGACTTGATAAATAAGCCTATTCTGTGTCTTCAAATGATAGGCTAAACCAAAAGGATAATTCTTCACACACAAAAAAAAACATTGCATTCAAATGAAAGTGCTATTTACTTTAACCCAAGTACATACTGTATATTATCTAAAGGACCTTTCAATTCACTAACCAGATATTTGGTTGATATGCAATAACATTTTATTTTTGGTATGAACCATGATTTATTTTTCCTTTACTAAAATAATTATATATTTTAACTGGATGTAATTTATAGTCTTTAAAGTAAACATTGGATTATCTCCCACAAACATTATAAATGTGGCACTATAACCCAACAACATTACATTAGAATAACTATATTTCAGGGAAATGAAGTACCCCCCAAAAATTGTAGTGTTTACTGACATTTCAGTGTGGACTACACATTTTAAGTGGCAATAGGGCTACAGAGAGAAATGAACAGAAAACTTGGGAAATAACAGAAACTTTACTTCACTACTGGCCTTGACAGTAGCTGGTAACATCTCATGAGAACTCCACATGAAATCATTTTGCTAAGGTTTCTACAACTAGCTAGAATTCTAACTACATTCACTTTTTGTATAATGAACAAAGCAACAAAAACAGTAGACGTGTTTTTATTTCATTAGCCTACATTTTGTTAGGTAGACTATAGGTCTTTCCAGTTGCCATCCAGTTAGCTGATCCTTGGTCTACAGGGCTAGACCAGTGACCATTTAACAAAGGGATACATGATCAGCAGCATAGGGTCAACTAATGTTCAATTGCTGGGCAACAGCTGCACACTGCTTTTCCTCATCGTTGACAAAACAAAGAAGAGAAGCCTCCACAAGTTATTTTACCAGTCCTAAACAAGACTCCTCTAGTCTTCCCACCAGACACTTGTGTGGCGTCCTACTCTCCTCAGTCTATGACGGGGTGTGTGAGGAGATGAGTATGGGAGGGAGGGGGAAAGACTAAATAGAAATACAATAAACAAAAACTTCAACTCACCAGAATCCCCGAAAACTGCTTTTCCTCCATGCTTCAGTCAGGAGCGCTTTCAAGCAGCGGGACCTCTTTCTCTTCCGTGAGGATGTAGTCTATGTCCGTGCTGCTGCGCGTGTCTCTTTTTGGGGACTCGTCTTCTTCTGAACACTGGTATGTTTCAGGAACAGAGGCTCGCGTGCGACGTCGCCCCGTTGCTCTCTCGATTCCCTTGTTTCCGACGTAGCTGAAGTGGCGTCTCTCCTTTGTATTAATTCTCCACTAATCCAGGAACTTTTCTATGCTGTGAAAGGGACATGTGACAAGGAGGGGGATGGAGGCAACACTTTTAGTTCCTTTCCCAATTTCAAACATACATTTCATCACTGGGAAAAGAACTCCCTCCCTTTCTAATGGTTGAAGACACTTGTCTTTAGCTGACCAAAGGCACCAGTGGTGAGGATGCTAATATACGCTCAGATTGGAGAGAAAACTAGATTGACATTTTCCTGAAAACTAATCGCTGAAACAATGTGCTATTGTACAAACAGATTAGTCGACTGTTAGAGAAAAAGCTCAGACTTGTCATTGACTGCACATTGCAAAACAAGTGCAGAGAGCAGTAATCGAAATGAACCCAAGAACATGGGAAACAGTGTTTAATTACTTCCCAGTATAAATTGAATTGAAATTTGATGTCTGCATTGTTCTCTTTTATTCAATTATGTGACAATGGTAAAATTGTTCAACTCAAACACTTTACATTTGGAGCACATGGAAATCAATTACTCTCTGTATCAGGGGAAGATGCTGTTTATCCTATAAGCTAATTAATTCCATGGGAAAATTCATTAACATTCACTAAAGCTAAAATTCACCATATTTAAATAGAATTACAGAACAATAATTAATATCATACATACAGTGCCTTCAGAAAGTATTCATACACTTTGATTTATTCCACATTTTGTTGTATTACAACCTGAATTCAAAATCGATTAAATATATTTTCTCTACACACAATACCCCATAATGACATGGTGAAAACATATTAGATAATTTAATTGATAAGTCAATACTTTGTAGAAGCACCTTTGGTGGCGATTACAGTCTTTTGGGGTAAGTCTATAAGAGCTTTGCACACCTGGATTGTACAATATTATTCTTTATAAAATCCTATTTAAAATATTGTAATTTTTGTAATAATCTGTTTTAAATTCTTCAAGCTCTGTCAAGTTGATTGTTTATCATTGCTACACAGCCATTTTCAAGTCTGCCAATAGATTTTCAAGTCGATTTAAGTCAAAATTGTAACTAGGCCCCTCATGAACATCCAATATTGTCTTGGTAAGCAACTCCAGTGTAGATTTGGCCTTTTGTTTTAGGTTATTGTCCTGCTCAAAGGTGAATTTGTGTCTGTTGGAAAGCAGGATTTTGCCTGTGCTTATAGCTGTATTCCATTGATTTTTATCCTAAACAACTCGCTAGTCCTTGCCAATGACAAGCATACCCATAACATGATGCAGCAACCACCATGCTTGAAAATATGAAAAGTGGTACTCAATGATGTGTTGTATTGGATTTGCCCCAAACATAACGCTTTGTATACTTAAGTGCCTTGTTGCAAACAGGATGCATGTTTTGTAATATTTTTTATTCTGTACAACCATTTTTTACACCTTTATTTAACTAGGCTTCTTTTCATTCTGTCATTAAGGTTAGTATTGTGGAAGAACTACAATGTTGTTGATCCATCCTCAGGTCTCATATCACAACCATTAAACTCTGTAATTGTTTTAAAATCACCATCTGGCAACTGAGTCAGGAAGGATGCCTGTATCTTTTTAGTGACTGGGTGTATTGATACACCATCCACGGCCTAATTTATAACTTATTATGCAATTTGTGAGGCACATTTTTTCTCCTGAACTTATTTAGGCTTGCCGTAACAAAGTGGTTGAATACTTATTGACTCAAAACATTTCCGCTTTCAATTTTGTATTAATTTCAAAAAATGTAGACAAACAAAATTCCACTATGAGATTATGCGGTACTGTGCAGATCAGTGACAAAATAAAATGTTAATACATTTTAAATTCAGGCTGTAACAAAACTAAATATGGAGAAAAGAAATGGGGTGTGAATATTAGGGCTGTTGCAGTGTTGCCAACGTGTTACTGCCACACCGGCAGTCATGAGTCATGACCGCAGTAAAATTTCACTTGACCGTTGAGTCACAGTAATCTCCTCTTAATACACTGGACATGCATTGGCCGTTTTCAAGTTTTCATAACAATCAGTATTTTTGGCCACCAATTTGCCGATTTGTTTTTATTTAATTTTTTAAACCATTTTTTACACCTTTATTTAACTAGGCAAGTCAGATTAAGAACACATTCTTATTTTCAATGACGGCCTAGGAACGGGGGTTAACTGCCTTGTTCAGGGGGGATTTGGGGAATCGTTTTTGCAACCTTCCGGTTACTAGTCCAACGCTCTAACCACCTGCCTTACATTGCACTCCACGAGGAGCCTGCATGGCAGGCTGACTACCTGTGGGCAGCAAGAACGCGAGGGCAGCAAGAAGCCAAGGTAAGTTGCTAGCTAGCATTAAACTTATCTTATAAAAAACGATCAATCTTAACATAATCACTAGTTAACTACACATGGTTGATGATATTACTAGTTTATCTAACGTGTCCTGCGTTGCATATAATCGATGCGGTGCCTGTTAATTTCTCATCGAATCACAGCCTACTTTGACAAACGGGTGATGATTTAACAAGCGCATTTGCGAAAAAAGCACTGTCGTTGCACCAATGTACCTAACCATAAACATCAATGCCTTTCTTTAAAATCAATACACAAGTATATATTTTTAAACCTGCATATTTAGTTAATATTGCCTGCTAACATGAATTTGTGTCACTTCTCTTGCGTTCCGTGCAAGCAGTCAGGGTATATACAGCAGTTTGGGCCACTTGGCTCATTGCGAACTGTGTGAAGTCCATTTATTCCTAACAAAGGCCGTAATTAATTTGCCAGAATTGTACATAATTATGACATAACATTGAAGGTTGTGCAATGTAACAGGAATACTTAGACTTAGGGATGCCACCCGTTAGATAAAATACGGAACGGTTCCGTATTTCACTAAAAATAATAAACGTTTCGTTTTTGAAATGATAGTTTCCGGATTCGACCATATTAATGACCAAAGGCTCGTATTTCTGTGTGTTATTATGTCATAATTAAGTCTATGATTTGATATTTGATAGAGCAGTCTGACTGAGCGATGGTAGGCAGCAGCATGCTCGTAAGCATTCATTCAAACAACACCTTCGTGGGTTTTGCCAGCAGCTCTTCGCAATTCTTCAAACATTGCGCTGTTTATGACTTCAAGCCTATCAACCCCCGAGATTAGGCTGGTGTAACCCATGTGAAATCGCTAGCTAGTTAGCGGGTGCGCGCTAATAGCGTTTCAAACGTCACTCGCTCTGAGACTTGGGAGTGGTTGTTCCCCTTGCTCTACATGGGTAACACTGCTTTGAGGGTGGCTGTTGTCGATGTGTTCCTGGTTCGAGCCCAGGTTGGAGCGAGGAGAGGGACGGAAGCTATACTGTTACACTGGCAATACTAAAGTGCCTATAAGAACATCCAATAGTCAAAGGTATATGAAATACAAATCGTATAGAGAGAAATAGTCCTATAATTCCTATAATAACTACAACCTAAAACTTCTTACCTGGGAATATTGAAGACTTATGTTAAAAGGAACCACCAGCTTTCATATGTTCTCATGTTCAGAGCAAGGAACTTAAACGTTAGCTTTTTTACATGGCACATATTGCACTTTTACTTTCTTCTCCAACAGTTTGTTTTTGCATTATTTAAACCAAATTGAACATGTTTCATTATTTATTTGAGGCTAAATTGATAGTATTTATGTATTATATTAAGTTAAAATAAGTGTTCATTCAGTATTGTTGTAATTGTCATTATTACAAATAAATAAATGTTTTAAAAAATCATCCGATCAATCGGTATCGGATTTTTTTGGTCCTCAAATAATCAGTATCGGCGTTGAAAAATCATAATCGGTCGACCTCTAGTTGGTAGTACCCAACTTGCTAACTACCATCAGGTCGCTAATGGCCTGGTACTCAGGGCTCTATTGTCCCTCTAACCACTCTGACATCAAAGCAAATATAATACAAAATCACATCAAACACTTATCATCAAAGCAGTAGGCCTATCATACTTTTAAAACTCACCTCACTGTGATTGGTCAATTTGAAGAAAAAAGTTCAACAACAGGTTGAAACTGAGTGGAAAACATGGTCATTGTGGTTGTTGTTTCAAAGCCTAACACAATGAAATGGACAGCGCTTTCTAAGGGGATGATGAAGTCAAAATACCCATACGGATATTAGAGTTTAAGCATACATAGGGCTGTTGAGGTGACCGTAATACCTCCACACCGGCGGTCACGAGTCATGAAGGCAGTCAAATTCCACATGTCCGTTTAGTCATAGTAATTAGGCTTCTCCAAGCTCTGATGCTGCTGCTGGTCATTAGTAGCCTACCAAACTTGCTAACTGCCTGGTTCTCATTACTCTATTGTCTCTAATCACTCTGACATCAATGCAAATGTGTTTTGAAAATCGAATCAAACACTTCATGAGAGCCCATGAGCTCATGTTGCGCAACATTTCTATAGGCTATGCAATCATGGGAGAAAACCGCTAATAAAAAGACGAGGCTGGGCCTACAATATTTATTACTCAACATTCCTAATATTATGCACATTGCTTATATTTACAACAGGAGTATAGCCTACCTGGCTGGCATGAAAATGAACCATGGGGAAAAGCGTCCTCCACTTGCTATTTAAGTACATAGATGACATGTAATTTTTTCGCTGCCCCTGTTTGAGACAGGTGCATGATAATGGTCCATTCTAAATCAAAACAAATGTCACACATCTATTATTTAGTATGTGTAAAGACAATATTAAATCAAGAATAGTCTGATGGGTGACAATATCAGCCTATCACTTGTGAATTATAAATGATCACTTGTGAATTAAAAATGATCACTTGTGATGCCCAGCATAAGAAACAAAGCCTTTTTTTAGCAACTTTTTCGAATCAGTCACACACCCCATGTCAAATCAAATTGTATTTGTCACATGCGCCAAATACAACATTTGTAGTGTCACGTGTGTTCCTCTCCGGCCTCTAGGTCACCAGGCTGCTTGTTATGGTGCACACCTGGACTCCATCACCTCCTTGATTACCTGCCCTTTATATGTCACTGTTACGTTACAGCCTTATTCTAAAATGTATTAAATTGTTATTTTTTTCTCATCAATCTACACACAATACCCCATAATGACAAAGCAAAAACAGTTTGACATTTTTGCAAATGTATTAAACACAAAAAACGGAAATATCACACTTACATACAGTACCAGTCAAAAGTATGGACACACGGACTCATTCAAGGGTTTTTCTTTATTTTTAATATGTTATACATTGTAGAATAATAGTGAAGACTTCAAAACTATAAAATAACACATATGGAATTATGTAGTAACCAAATCAAACTATAGTTTATATTTGAGATTCTTCAAAATAGTCAACCTTTGCCTTGATGACAGCTTTGCACACTCTTGGCCTTCTCTCAACCAGCTTCATGAGGTAGTCACCTGGAATGCATTTCAGTTAACAGGTGTGCCTTGTTAAAAGTTAATTTGTGGAATTTCTTTACCTCTTAATGCATTTGAGCCAATCAGTTGTGTTGTGACAAGGTAGGGGTGGTATACAAAAGATAGCCCTAATTGGTAAAAGGCCAAGTCCATATTATGGCAAGAAAAGCTCAAATAAGAACACAGTGGCCTCCATCATTCTTAAATGGAAGAAGTATGGAACCACCAAGACTCTTCCTAGAGCTGGTCGCCCAGACAAACTGAGCAATCAGGGGAGAAGACCCTGTTCAGGGAGTTGACCAAGAACCCAATGGTCATTCTGATAAGAGTTACAGAGTTCCTCTGTGGAGATGGGAGAACCTTCCAGAAGAACAACCATCTCTGCAGCTGTCACGACTTCCGCCGAAGTTGGTCCCTCTCCTTGTTCGGGCGGCGTTCGGTGGTCGACGTCACCGGCCTTCTAGCCATCGCCGATCCACTTTTCATTTTCCATTTGTTTTGTCTTTGTTTTACACACCTGGTTTCAATTCCCCAATTACATGTTCATTATTTAACCCTCTGTTTTCCCCATGGTTTTTGTGCGTGATTGTTTTATGTATGTTCGGTCCGTTATTGTGGGCTCGGTATTACGACATGTAATTGGAATATTTGAGTAAAGTTACTTGTGTTACTCATCTCTGCTGTCCTGCGCCTAACTCCTCTGCACCAGCTACACCCAGACCACTACAGCAGCACTCCACCAATCAGGCCATTATGGTAGAGTGGCCAGTCGGAAGCCACTCATCAGTAAAAGGCACATGACAGCCCGCTTGGAGTTTGCCAAAAGGCACCTAAAGGACTCTCAGACCATCAGAAACAAAATTATCTGGTCTGATGAAACCAAGATCAAACTTTGGTCTGAATGCCAAGTGTCACATCTGGAGGAAACCAGGCACTGCTCATCACCTGGTCAATACCATCCGTACGGTGAAGCATGGTGGTGGCAGCATCATGCTGTGGGGATATTTTTCAGAATCAGGGACTGGGAGACTAGTCAGGATCAAGGAAAAGATTAATGGATAAAAGTACAGAGAGATCCTTGATGAAAACCTGCTCCAGAGCGCTCAGGACCTCAGACTCGGGCGAAGATGCACCTTCCAACAGGACAACAACCCTAAGTACACAGCCAAGATAATACAGGAGTGGCCCAGCCAGAACCTGGACTTGAACCCAATCTAACATCTCTGGAGAGACCTGAAAATAAGTGTGCAGCAATGCTCCCCATCCAACCTGACAGTTTGAGAGGATCTGCACAGAAGAATGGGAGAAAGTCCCCAAATACAGGGGTGCCATGCTCGTAGCGTCATACCCAAGAAGACTTGAGGCTGTAATCGCTGCCAACGGTGCTTCAACAAAGTACTGAGTAAAGGGTCTGAATACTTACGTAAATTTGATATTTCTGTTTATTTTTATTAATATGCAAAAATTTCTAAAAAACGGTTTTTGCTTTGTCATTATGGGATGTGTGTACACTGATGAGAATTGTATTTTTAACCCATTTTAGAATAAGGCTGTAACGTAACAAAATGTGGAAAAAGTGCTGGGGTCTGAATACTTTCCGAATGCACTGTATTCTGTGAATTACATGATGAAAATGTATCTATGAGATAAGATGATAATTTACACCTTTTAACAAATAGTTTTTTAGTATGTTGGCTATTTACAATTGTATGAGAGTAGCCAAGTCAGTTGAATGAGAGAGAGCCAACTGAAAACTGTATTGAAGAGAGAAGCACCAGATAAACTAACTATTTTAAATCTTTAAGGTTTCACTCCCTTCATTCTTCTCACCATACCCTATTCAGGCCCCAAGGTTTGAGAGGGTACACTACACTACCATGTGTGTTGTGGGTTTTCACTATGAGCTAAAAGGGGTTTACGAGTCTACTATGCCTACACTTACCATTGCAGAGCGAGTAGCCAATGTTGCATTATGTGAGTACCATACATTACTACGTTTTTGGTCACCTTACCTGAAAAACGGTGGGACACAGACCATCATAATACATTGTAAACAACTACCATGCTTTCATGTTTCACTACATGCTGCTATTACAAAACCTTGGTATTGTTTTCATTGTACTAGCATGGTTCATTTTTGTAAGGGGCTGTTGGTTGATTGATTGTGCAGGGCAGCTAAGCCTACAATTATAGTGAATTTGTATTTGTATCTCACCACCATGCGTTTCCATCTCCTCCTCTCTCTCCTTTCTCCAGTGCGCAGAGAGAGGGGCTGTCAACAGTTTGATGAAACATGTTTAGTTATGAATACATGTTATTATACGATTTCACTAGGTTTTCCAAATTAAGCACTGGTCAAATGCAGGATCAGGGTTGGAGAACCCATCGCATTCAGAGTTTGGGCAGAATATCACCTGTCATGCAGCAAGAGGCTGCATGCTCCCTAAACAGTGGTTGATGCTTGGAGTGAAATAACCGCAGTAGCCTGAAAAACTAACTAGAGGGAAAGTGGCCTCCATTTACAATTCCAGTGCATATGGATAACATACTAAATGGGCCATTCTAAATCTAAACTAATTTGACATATTAATAAAGATAAGATTACATTGAGAATAGTCTTATAAGTGAAAATAAGATCACTTGATAAGCAAACAGCGTGTGCAGCCTGAGGCAAGGAACAGAGCACAAGCTTTTTTCAAATAATTTTTCAAATCATCAATAGCCTATCATCGCATCATGCAGTCCATATATGATTTCACTTCTAAGTCATTCTAAGGTTTGTATCATTCACAACTAAAATTGACAAATAACTCAATCTAGCGTATAGGACCTATTTCAAATTATCACTTTTACGCTGAACTTTCATGCACTTCATATGCACACTCGCTCCAGAATGGGAAAAATATCCTTTCTATTTTATTCAGCTAAGTTCAATTCTATTCTTCTTACTATAAAATCATATAATATAAAAATAAAGGCATGAGACTTACGCATATCTTATCTCCTAAATGAACAAGCCTACAGCTTATGGCATGGAGCATAGCCAGATAACATACAGTAGGCCAACTCATATTCTGTCCTTCTGAAATAACTTTTCTTCATATCATGTTTCTTTAGACCTGCCTAAAATAAATCATGGATTTATTGTGATGGCGTACAGTATATAATAACATTTATTTATTCTACTTTTTTTAAATATAGATGTTCCAAATGTGTGCATCAGTGGCTTGTAAGCATGGAGCCCTGGAAATGCTAAACGTGTTTATGTTAATTAACGGTCAATTACCATGAGACCGGCAGGATTTTGCATGACAATAACCAGCTGACAGAATTTCATGACCGCCACAGCCGTAGTGAATACTTTCTGAAGGCACTGTACATGATAATACAATGTAACTATTTATGATTACACCATTTAAAAAAGGCTTCCTTCCAGGACTCAATTATGGGCATTACAAAACTATTATGCCTACTTATTCTAAGGGGAAAAAAGTACAATGACACAATGCCCTTTTAACATATTTAGGATGATCTATATCTTTTGACATATTGGTTTCCTTACTCTGGAAGCAGTCTATGGACAAGGTATAACAGCAATCCATGCTCATCATGCTCAAAACATCTATAGGAGACTGTTGAGCTTCTCAATACATTTTTGATACTTTTGGATGAAATGCAAAAAATGCTAATATCGGTCCCCATGACTTGACTGGGATTTGTACCACAAATGCATGTATTTTATTTTTTTATACTTTTATTTAACCTTTATTTAACTAGTCAGTTAAGAACACATTCTTATTTACAATGACGGCCTACACTGGCCAAACCCGGACAACGCTGGGGAAACTGTGCGCCGCCCTATGGGACTCCCAATCACAGCCGGTTGTGATACAGCCTGGATTAGGGTGTCTTTAGTGGGTGTCTGTAGCGACGCCTCTAGCACGGAGATGCAGTGCCTTAGACCGCTGCGCCACTCGGGAGCCCCAACAGTTAGCTTTTGATAAACTTTTGCTTAAAAGTTAGCATGTGGAAACCGTGCCAGGGACTGCTTAGAGGGTAACAAAACCGATGTGTCATTCTGTAACTTGGGTAAACTCTCTCTTTATCATATTCAGCCTCAATGTGTCGGGAGTCGGTTGACCTGACATCCCACAGTGGGTTAGGATTAATGATGTACACTGAGTGTACAAAACATTAGGAACAAACACCTTCGTAATATAGAGTTGCATCCCCTTTTGCCCTCAGAACATCCTCAATTCGTCAGGACATGGACTCTACAAGGTGATGAAAGCGTTCCACAGGGAGGCTGGTCCATGTTGACTCCAATGATTCCCACAGTTGTGTCAAGTTGGCTGGATGTCCTTTGGGTGGTGGACCATTCTTGATACACACGGGAATCTGTTGAGCGTGAAAAACCCAGAAGCGTTACAGTGCTTAACACAAACCGGTGGGCCTGGCACCTACTACCATGCCCCGTTCAAAGGTACTTCAATCCTGTCTGGCCCATTCACCCCCTGAATGGCACTCATATACAGTCCCAGTCTCAATTGTCTTAAGACTTAAAAATCCTTCTTTAACCGGTCTCCTCCCCTTCATCTACACTGATTGAAGTGGATCTAACAAGTGACATCAATAAGGGATCATAGCTTTCATCTGGATTCACCTGGTCACTAAAGGGCAGGTGTTCTTAATGTTGTGTACACTCAGTGTGTAGCTCCCATTCCAATGTAACACACAGAATAATCAAACATGCCCCAAGGTTAAATAGTTAAGTTGATTCAACAAGAAAAATAAAACTAGGTTAAAAGCCAAGTCTTACCGTCACAGAAGGAGCAATTCCCCTCAAAGATAGAACAGGCTTTGGGTTTTACCAGACAGTGTTGGCTTTCAAAGGAGCTACTAGATACATTTACATTTACATTTAGATAAGATGGCCTCAGCAATGAAGAACTAACTGGTCTGCAGAGTGGACCAACCTATAACTATCCCATGCACTCCACTCAGTCAGTTCTGTTAATTTCCCTCAGGTCTGCTCTAGTAGTATGTATAGCACATATGAGTGTTGCTCCACCCCTGGGAGGAGTGAAAGTAACTTACTGGTGGAAAATTACAGGTCTCTTCTCCTTCCCTTTTCTGTGTTCTAAATTTCAATACCCATTTCCTTGAATGAGTATGTCCAAATAATTTCTGAATTTCTTCGAGTAGTCTATACAGCTGTGGAGAAAGGTTCAATGGGAAAAATTCCCCAAATACAGGTGTGCCAAGTTTGTAGCATCATACCCAAGAAGACTCGATGCTGTAATAGTGCCAAATGTGCTTCAACAAAGTACTGAGTAAAGGGTCTGAATACTTATGTAAATTTAATATTTCATGGTTTCTTTACTTTACAAATTAGCAAACATTTCTAAAATGCTGTTTTTGCTTTGTCATTATGGGGTATTTTGTGTAGATTGATGAGGGGAAAAAACTATTTCATAAATTTTAGAATAAGGATGTAACGTAACAAAATGTTAAATAAGTCAAAGGGTCTGAATACTTTCCGAAGGAACTGTATAGACCTAATCCTACTCTGATGCGTTCTGCCTGCAAAAAAATCTCATGCATAGTTCGTTTTTTTTCGTATGTTGTATTGAAAGTGAGTAATATTACTTTGATTCGATCACAATTCCCACAGTAAAGGGAACCGTTGATAGTGTTAACTAAGGGGGAAAACGCTAGAAAGTTGAGTGAAGATCAATCTTGTACTTCTCTGCGCAGTCTGATATTTCTTCTTAAGCCCCGCCCATTTCTTTAAGGATTCACGTGAGGCCATGTGCTAAACAGAGTGAGTAAGGTAGTGTAGTAAACAACCAAAGATTTCAAGACTAAAAGTGGTGAAAGTAGTAGCCTGCAATAAGGAAAAACTCCAGGTAAATATACACTATCTAGTCCTTCGCCTATATCCTAATCTGACTTTGGTGAAGGTAATGTTGTTCTTTACATTACCATCTCTGGTAAAGACACACTATATAAAATACAATTGTATGTGTCACATGCACAGGATACAGAAGGTGTAAACGATACAGTGAAATAGTTACTTGCATATTTGCATAGTAGCAATACTAAAAACAGAAAGTGTCTAGATAAAAATATTTTATAATTATTAGATGATGCTTACTCAGGCACACATCTAAATTGATGGGTCATGTGAAATAAATGCTATAACCACACCTCAGCCACATGTAGTGGATGGATCACTATTGTCTAGACATGTTCATGAAATACAATAGATGGCTGTAATCACCCCGAGACACACCTGGTTCATCAAAGGGCTGGGCGGTATACCGTTCTCCTGTACTCATAATATACAGGAGAACGATCGCCTTACGGCGAGGATGGCTGTGCTGCAAGCCCAGCTTCAGACACAATCGTTAGGCAAGGGTAATTTCAGTGTAGGAAAGGATGAAACAGCGCCTGTGCCACCAGTAAATACAGATAGTAGTAGAAATCCCCTCGCACAGTCCCCGCAGCCGGACAACTTTCTCATTGCTTCTGGAGGGAAATGCTGTAGGAATGCTCAACCGGTGTCGCTCATTCAGCCGACAGAAACGTTCAACCGGTTCTCCCCATTAAGCAGCGAGTCGGAGTCAGAGGCCGAGCCTTCTCTCGTCTCTACTCCTCCCGTTACGGGGTCTGAGACGCCGAAGACTCCCACCATTAGCTCTGACAAATTGACAACCTTAGTCATTGGCGACTCCATTACCCATAGTATTAGACTTAAAACGAATCATCCAGCGATCATACACTGTTTACCAGGGGGCTGGGCTACCGACGTTAAGGCTAATCTGAAGATGGTGCTGGCTAAAGCTAAAACTGGCGAGTGTAGAGAGTATAGGGATATTGTTATCCAGGTCGGCACCAACGATGTTAGGATGAAACAGTCAGAGGTCACCAAGCGCAACATAGCTTCAGCGTGTAAATCAGCTAGAAAGATGTGTCGGCATCGAGTAATTGTCTCTGGCCCCCTCCCAGTTAGGGGGAGTGATGAGCTCTACAGCAGAGTCTCACAACTCAATCGCTGGTTGAAAACTGTTTTCTGCCCCTCCCAAAAGATAGAATTTGTAGATAATTGGCCCTCTTTCTGGGACTCACCCACAAAGGCGGAGGTGTTGCTAACATTTATGATAGCAAATTTCAATTTACCAAAACAAAACAACGTTTTCGTCTTTTGAGCTTCTATTCATGATATCTATGCAGCCTACTCAATCACTTTTTATAGCTATTGTTTACAGGCCTCCTCGGCCATATACAGCGTTCCTCACGGAGTTCCCTGAAATCCTATCGGATCTTGTAGTCATGGCAGATAATATTCAAATTTTTGGTGACTTTAATATTCACATGGAAAAGTCCACAGACCCACTCCAAAAGGCTTTCGGAGCCATCATCGACCCAGTGGGTTTTGTCCAACATGTCTCTGGACCTATTCATTGCCACAGTCATACTCTGGACCTAGTTTTGTCCCGTGGCAAAAATGTTGTGGATCTTAATGTTTTCGTCATAATCCTGGACTATCGGACCACCATTTTATTATATTTGCAATCGCAACAAATAATCTGCTCAGACCCAAACCAAGGATCATCAAAAGTCGTGCTATAAATTCTCGGACAACCCAAAGATTCCTAGATGCCCTTCCAGACTCCCTCCGCCTACCCAAGGACGTCAAAGTACAAAAATCAGTTAACTTCTTATGGCTTGAGGGCGCTATTTTCACGTCCGGATGAAAAGCGTGCCCAAAGTATACTGCCTGCTATTCAGGCCCAGAAGCTAGGATATGCATATAATTGGTAGATTTGGATAGAAAACACTCTAAGGTTCCTAAAACTGTTTGAATGATGTCTTTGAGTATAACAGAACTTATTTATCAGGCGAAACCCTGAGAACAAATTAACCAGGATTTTTTTTTTTTAGGTCACTCTCTTTTCAATGGGATTTAATTGAGAATCCATAATTCTAAGGCAGTTGTTTGCAGTTCCTATCGCTTCCACTGGATGTCAACAGTCATTAGAAATTGGTTGATGTTTTTCCTTTGTTTTCCTCCGGTATTGAACGCAGTTTATCCCGTCTTAAATTGTATTGATTATTTACATAAAAAAATACCTAAAGTTGTATTAGGAAAGTTGTTTGAAATGTTTGGACAAAGATTACAGGTAACTTGAGATATTTTGAAGTCATGTTGCGCGAGTTGGAACCGGTGTTTTTCTGCATCAAACGTGCTAAATAAATGGACATTTTGGATATATAATGACGGAATTAATCGAACAAAAGGACCATTTGTGATGTTTATGGGACATATTGGAGTGCCAACAGAAAAAGATCGTCAAAGGTCAGGCATGAATTATATTGTTATTTCTGAGTTTTGTGTCGCACCTGGCGGGATGAAATATGATTGTCTGTGTTGTTTGGTGGGGTGCTGTCCTCACATAATAGCATTGTTTGCTTTCGCCGTAAAGCCTTTTTGAAATCTGACACTGTGGCTAGATAAACAAGAAGTTCAGCTTTAATTTGGTGTATTGCACTTGTGAATGTATGAAAGTTCAATATTTTGAAGAATTTTTTGGGAATTTGGCGCTCTGCCATTTCACCGGATGTTGTCAAATCGATCCCGTTAACGGGATTTGAGCCATAAGAAGTTAACCACCTAACTGAGGAACTCAATTTAACCTTGCGCAATGCCCTAGATACAGTCGCACCCCTAAAAACAAAAACATGTGTCATAAGAAACTAGCTCCCTGGTATACAGAAAATACCCGAGCTCTGAAGCAAGCTTCCAGAAAACTGGAACGGAAATGGCGCCACATCAAACTGGAAGTCTTCCGACTAGCTTGGAAAGACAGTACCGTGCAGTATCGAAGAGCCCTCACTGCTGCTCGATCATCCTATTTTTCCAACTTAATTGAGGAAAATAAGAACAATCCAAAATTTATTTTTGATACTATCGCAAAGCTAACTAAAAAGCAGCATTCCCCAAGAGAGGATGGCTTTCACTTCAGCAGTGATAAATTCATGAACTTCTTTGAGGAAAAGATCATGATCATTAGAAAGCAAATTACGGAGCCTCCTTTAAATCTGCGTATTCCTCCAAAGCTCAGTTGTCCTGAGTCTGCACAAGGATCAAGGGAGACACTCAAGTGTTTTAGTACTATATCTCTTGACACAATGATGAAAATAATCATGGCCTCTTAACCTTCAAGCTGCATACTGGACCCTATTCCAACTAAACTACTGAAAGAGCTGCTTCCTGTGCTAGGCCCTCCTATGTTGAACATAGTAAACGGCTCTCTATCCACCGGATGTGTACCAAACTCAATAAAAGTGGCAGTAATAAAGCCTCTCTTGAAAAAGCCAAACCTTGACCCATAAAATATAAAAAATTATCGGCCTATATCGAATCTCCCATTCCTCTCAAAAATTTTAGAAAAAGCCGTTGTGCAGCAACTCACTGCCTTCCTGAAAACAAACAATGTATACGAAATGCTTCAGTCTGGTTTTAGACCCCATCATAGCACTGAGACTGCACTTGTGAAGGTGGTAAATGACCTTTAATGGCGTCCGACCGAGGCTCTGCATCTGTCCTCGTGCTCCTAGACCTTAGTGCTGCTTTTGATACCATCGATCACCACATTCTTTTGGAGAGATTGGAAACCCCCAAATTGGTCTACACGGACATGTTCTGGCATGGTTTAGATCTTATCTGTCGGAAAGATATCAGTTTGTCTCTGTGGATGGTTTGTCCTCTGACAAATCAACTGTACATTTCGGTGTTCTTCAAGGTTCTGTTTTAGGACCACTATTTAATTTTCACTATATATTTTAGCTCTTGGTGATGTCATTCGGGAAAATAATGTTAACTTTCACTGCTATGCGGATGACACACAGCTGTACATTTCGATGAAACATGGTGATGCACCAAAATTGCCCTCGCTGGAAGCCTGTGTTTCAACATAAGGAAGTGGATGGCTGCAAATGTTCTACTTTTAAACTCCGACAAAACAGAGATGCTTGTTCTAGGTCCCAAGAAACAAAGAGATCTTCTGTTGAATCTGACAATTAATCTTCATGGTTGTACAGTCGTCTGAAATAAAACTGTGAAGGACCTCGGCGTTACTCTGGACCCTGATCTCTCTTTTGACGAACATATCAACACTGTTTCAAGGAC
Source organism: Salmo trutta (assembly GCF_901001165.1). Taxonomy (NCBI): domain Eukaryota; kingdom Metazoa; phylum Chordata; class Actinopteri; order Salmoniformes; family Salmonidae; genus Salmo; species Salmo trutta. The sequence goes on along the minus strand of NC_042987.1, from coordinate 22,084,458 downwards.
AGCTATTTTCCATCTATGTAACATTGCAAACATCAGAAACTTTCTGTCCAAAAATTATGCAGAAAAATTAATCCATGCTTTTGTCACTTCTAGGTTAGACTACTGCAATGCTCTACTTTCCGGCTACCGGATAAAGCACTAAATAAACTTCAGTTAGTGCTAAACACGGCTGCTAGAATCTTGACTACAACCAAAAAATGTGATCATATTACTCCAGTGCTAGCCTCTCTACACTGGCTTCCTGTTAAGGCAAGGGCTGATTTCAAGGTTTTACTGCTAACCTACAAAGCATTACATGGGCTTACTCCTACCTATCTTTCCGATTTGGTCCTGCCGTACATACCTACACGTACGCTACGGTCACAAGACGCAGGCCTCCTTACTGTCCCTAGAATTTCTAGACAAACAGCTGGAGGCAGGGCTTTCTCCTATAGAGCTCCATTTTTATGGAATGGTCTGCCTACCCATGTGAGAGACGCAGACTCGGTCTCAACCTTTAAGTCTTTATTGAAGACTCATCTCTTCAGTAGGTCCTATGATTGAGTGTAGTCTGGCCCAGGAGTGTGAAGGTGAACAGAAAGGCACTGGAGCAACGAACCGCCCTTGCTGTCTGTCTCTGCCTGGCCGGTTCCCTTCTCCACTGGGATTCTCTGCCTCCAACCCTGTTACAGGGGCTGAGTCACTGGCTTACTGGTGCTCTTCCATGCCGTCCCTGGGAGGGGTGCGTCACTTGAGTGGGTTGAGTCATTGACGTGATCTTCCTGTCTGGGTTGGCGCACCCCCTAGGGTTGTGCCGTGGCGGAGATCTTTGTGGGCTATACTCGGCCTTGTCTCAGGATGGTAAATTGTTGGTCGAAGATATCCCTCTAGTGGTGTGGGGGCTGTGCTTTGGCAAAGTGGGTGGGGTTATATCCTGCCTGTTTGGCCCTGTCCGGGGGTATCGTCGGATGGGGCCACAGTGTCTCCCGACCACTCCTGTCTCAGCCTCCAGTATTTATGCTGCAGTAGTTTATGTGTCAGGGGGCTAGGGCCAGTCTGTTATATCTGGAGTATTTCTCCTGTCTTATCCGGTGTCCTGTGTGAATTTAAGTATGCTCTCTCTAACTATCTCTTTCTTTCTCTCTTTCGGCGGACATGAGCCCTAGGACCATGCCTCAGGACTATCTGGCCTGATGACTCCTTGCTGTCCCCAGTCCACCTGGCCATGCTGCTGCTCCAGTTTCAACTGTTCTGCCTGCGGCTATGGAATCCTGACCTGTTCACCGGACTTGCTACCTGTCCCAGACCTGCTGTTTTCAACTCTCTAGAGACAGCAGGAGCGGTAGAGATACTCTGAATGATGGGCTATGAAAAGCCAACTGACATTTTCTCCTGAGGTGCTGACCTGTTGCACCCTCGACATCCACTGTGATTATTATTATTTGACCCTGCTGGTCACCTATGAACATTTGAACATCTTGGCCATGTTCTGTTATAATCTCCACCCGGCACAGCCAGAAGAGGACTGGCCACCCCTCATAGCCTGGTTCCTCTCTAGGTTTCTTCCTAGGTTCTGGCCTTTCTAGGGAGTTTTTCCTAGCCACCGTGCTTCTACACCTGCATTACTTGCTGTTTGGGGTTTTAGGCTGGGTTTCTGTACAGCACTTTGAGATATCAGCTGATGTAAGAAGGGCTTTATAAATATATTTGATTTGATATTGATGCAGGGGACCGGTTTGGGTTTTTACTTTACCTTCTATACCGGTATTTGAATGTTTGGTTTGTTAAATGTGATACACCATGTGTAATGTTAATTTCTATAGTTTACTTCGCTACTTGAGTCATCGTCTCCGCACTTTCTCTCCGTGCCACTTTCCACACAGACCTAGCCATGCCCCCTGTCACTCATGGAGAGCATTTCATGTTCCTCTACCACGAGACACTTGCGTTCAGTCTGCATGGTCAATGCAGCACATGCAACAATGTTGATAACAATGCTGTTTTCACTTTGCTTCTTAATATAAATCCACTAGCGTTCTATAATGACACTATTAGTTTGTGTTTCTTACAACAGCTAGTTTGTCTTTTCTTAGCAAGTTGCCCTAAATCTTGTGAGATGCTAATTGTTACCCGCTAATGCTAATAGCTAACTAGCTAGCTAATAAATGTACTGAGTAAGAGCAAACGTAGCTAGCTAATACAGCCTGATAATACCAGTGATGATGTAGACCTAAATCAGCATGCTGTTTGTGCAACAGTATCTTCGAAATCAAAGAGGAATATGCAAAGCAAAAATATTTTAGCTACATGAAGTAGCTAAGAGAAAACATGCAATGTAGCCAAAGCTTATAGGGTCCCCTAGGAAACACTTATCAACACTTTAGTTCCCGCCCTGTCGCAATAACTCCTCTCTGGCATTTTAATTCGTTGTCATCTCAAACACTATATTCAAAGTGCCCACTATTATATTCTAACTATAGAATTAGAATAGTCATTCTATTTCCATGATTCCAACAGTTTTGCTCTAATTCGTAAGTCAAATCGCAATTGCAACATTTGGTTAAAAATAAGTCCTAGATTATTAGCCCATATCGTGCAGCCTTACGTGGCAGTGTAGAAATTATCTCAATTAAGCAGTGTGTAACGTTTTTTGGTATCTGTATTTTTTTGTGGACAACTTTTACTTCACTACATTCCTAAAGAAAATACTGTACTTTTTACTCCATACATTTTCCCTGACACCTAAAAGTACTCGTTACATTTTGAATGCTTAGCAGGACAGGAAAATGGTCCAATTCACGCACTTGTCAAGAGAACATCCCTGGTCATCTACTGCCTCTGATCTGGAGGACTCACTAAACACAAATGCTTTGTTTGTAAATTATGTCTGAGTGTTGGAGTGTGCCGCTGGCTATCCGTAAATAAAAAAAACAAGAAAATGGTGCCATCTGATTTGCTTAATATAAGCAATTTGAAATGATTTATACTTTTACTTTTGATACTTAAGTACATTTTATCAATTACATTTACTTTTGATACTTAAGTATATTTAAAACCAAATACTTTTAGACTTTTACTAAAGTAGTATTTTACTGGCTGACTTTCACTTTTACTTGAGTAATTTTCTATTAACGTATCTTTACTTTTACTCAAGTATGACAATTGGGTACTTTTTCCACCACTGCAATTGAGTGCAAGAAATGCAGAAATTATAAAAGTGCTGAAATTTGTTTTGGTTGAAGTTGAATTGAACAGTAGAAAACAATCACAATGGAGAAAGTCTCATTGAAATCACTTAGAATGTATGTATTGCCACCCTAGGATCACTCACTACTCATAAAGCAAATGTAGAACTTTTATTATTCAAAAACAAAAAATACCGTCAATACCGTTCTTTAAAAAAAAAAATATTTATACCGTGATATAATATTTTGGCCATATTGCCTAGCCCTAGCTCATCATCATACAAAACACAGATCATACACGTAACGTTAGCTAGCGAGCCAGCAAGCTAACATTCACTACCTGGCTAACAGTACACTTTAACTTTTGACTTTCTGAAAAATGTGAAACGTATAATATCTGAAAATGTATAAGATGTCCTGTGTCGTTTCCGTTTTGTTTGTACAGCTTGTTTACATGGTCCCAAGTCACTCCGATTCATACTAACCGTGTGCAGAAAGTAGTCCATCACAACTTTTTTCTATTGATCTTTGTTGATAGCGCCTGCTAAATTCAGGGCAGCAATGTTGTTGAGAGCGGTAGAAACACTTTTGCAGTTCTCCATGGCTAACGTTATATCTTTCAAAAAAGCTGCGGCAGCAAGGATTATCTACACATACTGAGCATCTCATGTTATAGACAGAAGCATGCTACATGGCAGACCAATCCAAACTCATCTCTCGGCATGTCCAGACCATACATGATCTCATCCAATCATGGCTAGCGGGAAGGTTCCTGTCTTTTTTCAATGGTTAAACCAACTAGGCTCGTAATTTAACAATTTTATTCGTATATACAGATGGCATACATGTTTGTTATTAAGACACATGAAAGTCAAAGTTCCAGAAATAATTTCTGCGCAAAAAAGCATTTTGATAACGCTTCAAATGCCTCTCCTGTGAAGTAGTGACGTGCGACATACGCCTAACTCCCTGAAACGGGTCACATTGTCACGTCCTGACCAGTATAAAGATTATTTGCTATTGTAGTTTGGTCAGGACGTGGCAGAGGGTATTTTGTTTATGTGTTTCGGGGTGATGGTTTATGTAGTAGGGTGTTTGATTTATTATTTCCGGGTTTTTTGGTCACTGCTCTATGTTAGTCTATTTCTATGTTCTTTCTAGTTAGTCTGTTTCTATGTTTAGTTAATTGGGGTGTGGACTCTCAATTGGAGGCAGGGGTTGTCTAGTTGCCTTTGATTGAGAGTCCTATATATTAGGGTGTGTTTGTGATTTGTGGGAGGTTGTGCTTGTTTAGCTGTCTATGCCTGACAAGACTGTATTTTCGTCGTTCATCATTTTTGTGATTTTTGTATACGTGTTTGTTTGGTTTTCCTTCTTTCTCCTATTAAAAGAAGATGAGTATACAACCCGCTGCGTTTTGGTCCTTTCCAGATGACAACTGTGACACACATTTTGTTTTTTGCCATAGCACTAGACAGCTGATTCAAATAATCAATGCTTGATGAATGTTATCTTTAACATACAATCTGTAGAAATGATTAGAATAGAAAGGTTCAGAACTTTTGTGAAACATCTCAGAACAGTGGAAATATATGTGGCAGCTAGAAATCAAAACTGGATGCTCTTCAGAGATAGATGGGAGTGGTTGAGGGTAGCTGAAGGCTGGGACTAAAAACAAACAAAAGATAACTAATGCAAAATATACAGTATCCGTAAAACGTATATAGTATGTATAAACTGGAAGTAGAAGCTTAAGTATTGTTGTCGATTAATTAACTCCAATTAGCAGAGGGGCGGTAGGGTTAGGGGCAAATAATAAAGATAGAAAAAAATATACGGGGGATTGGAAATGATGTAGACAATTACATTGATAGAAGCCACAATCTACAATATTATAGCTGATCTACTCAAAAAAATAAATAACATTCAAAAATTCAAAAAGCTTGATGATGAGTTAGTTATTTGAATCAGCTGTATTTGAATCAGCTTGAATCACATGCGGCAAATATTGTGCATTAACATTGATGAAGGAGTGAACTAGAGTTCGACTGATTATGATTTTTCAACGCCGATACCGATTATTGGAGGACCAAAAAAGGCCGATGCTGATTAATCGGCCGATTTTTTATTTTTATTTGTAATAATGCCAATTACAACAATACTGAATGAACACTTATTTTAACTTAATTTAATACATCAATAAAATCAATTTAGCCTCAAATAAATAATGAAACATGTTCAATTTGGTTTAAATAATGCAAAAACAAAGTGTTGGAGAAGAAAGTAAAAGTGCAATATGTACCATGTAAGAAAGCTAACGTTTAAGTGCCTTGCTCAGAACATGGGAACATATGAAAGCTGGTGGTTCCTTTTAACATGAGTCTTCAATAGTCCCAGGTAAGAAGTTTTAGGTTGTAGTTATTATAGGAATTATAGGACTATTTCTCTCTATACGATTTGTATTTCATATACCTTTGACTATTGGATGTTCTTATAGGCACTTTAGTATTGCCAGTGTAACAGTATAGCTTCCGTCCCTCTCCTCGCTCCTACCTGGGCTCGAACCAGGAACACATTGACAACAGCCACCCTCAAAGCAGCGTTACCCATGTAGAGCAAGGGGAACAACCACTCCTAAGTCTCAGAGCAAGTGACGTTTGAAACGCTATTAGCGCGCACCCGCTAATTAGCTAGCCATTTCACATCGGTTACAGCAGCCTAATCTTGGGAGTTGGCAGGCTGGAAGTCATAAACAGCGCAATGCATTGCGAAAGCTGCTGGCAAAACGCACGAAAGTGCTGTTTGAATGAATGCTTACGAGCCTGCTGGTGCCTACCACCGCTCAGTCAGACTGCTCTATGAAATCATAGACTTAATTATAATATAATAAACACACAGAAATACGAGCCTTAGTTTCCGGATTCAACCATATTAATGACCTATCATCTCGAAAACAAAACTTTTTTTTTTTCTTTCAGTGAAATACGGAACCGGTCCGTATTTTATCTAACGGGTGGCATCCCTAAGTCTAAATATTCCTGTTACACTGCACAACCTTCAATGGTATGTCATAATTACGTAAAATTCTGGCAAATTAGTTCGCAACGAGCCAGGCAATGAACGCAAGAGCAGTGACACAATTTCATGTTAGCAGGCAATAGTAACTAAATACGCAGGTTTAAAAATATATACTTGTGTATTGATTTTAAAGAAAGGCATTGATGTTTATGTACATTGGTGCAACGACAGTGCTTTTTTCGCTTGTTAAATCATCACCCGTTTGTCGAAGTAGGCTGTAATTCGATGAGAAATGAACAGGCACCGCATCGATTATATGCAACGCAGGACATGTTAGATAAACTAGTAATATCATCAACCATGTGTAGTTAACTAGTGATTGTTAAGATTTATAGTTTTTTATAAGATAAGTTTAATGCTAGCTAGCAACTTACCTTGGCTTCTTGTTGCCCTCGCGTAACAGGTAGTCAGCCTGCCATGCAGGCTCCTCGTGGAGTGCAATGTAAGGCAGGTGGTTAGAGCGTTGGACAAGTAACCAGAAGGTTGCAAAAATGAATCCCCGAATCCCCCCTGAACAAGGCAGTTAACCCCCGTTCCTAGGCCGTCATTGAAAATAAGAATGTGATCTTAATCTGACTTGCCTAGTTAAATAAAGGTGTAAAAAATATATATATATAAATAAATAAAATAAAATCGGCAAATCGGTGGCCAAAAATACCGATTGTTATGAAAACTTGAAATCGGCCCTAATTAATCGGCCATTCCGATTAATCGGTCGACCTCTAGAGTCAACAGCACACAACTTACAGGAACACCTTCTTGGTCAATTTCCTGATATGCCCGGCTCAAAACAAGGGAGAGAATGTTGAATGAATGAACGTGTGCCAAATTTAGTGCTTTTATCACAAACGGAATGTTTATTATGCTTAGCCACCCAACTATTGAGGAATCGCCGTTAGAGGGTGGTGCTGTTAACTCTATTCAATCATGTTAAAGCATTCAAAGTCCTGTGGACAGTTTGGATGCCCTCATATGTTCTTAGTCAAGATAGATATGCTACCCAGTTATTGTTGCCAAACAAATGGATCTAGAAGTGGCATTACATATTATCCAGATATGCTCTTCGAATTGAGGCCTAATCACTTGAAGCAGGCTACAATAATATATACTAATGACAATGAGATCATTATTGGCTTTGGCAGGGATTATAGAAGAAATGGGTAAAACATGCATGCGGATGTCTGCCATAACATCAAACTGATTCATTCATACAATGGCTTTCTCCAGTCGACAGGTCCTAAAACTCACTTGGCCCTTGTCCTTTAGTCTCTTTGTAGTCAATTTTAGGCTAAGTGGTGTTAGTTGAACTCCAATCCCACTACTCCTATCCTAAGCAATGGCAGGATAATGGGCCTAGGAATTGCCAGGGACCTCACGATATGATAATATCACAATACTTAGGTGTCAATGCGATATGTATTGCGATTATCATGATTCTATATGTATTGCAATTCGACAATGTGATTTTATTACGATTGGATGTTCCACACATATTACTCATTATATGTCTGCTGCAGAGAGACTAGAGAGAGCATAAGAACATTTGTTTTAAAGCAGGTACAGCCGACTACCGCTAGCTAACGCTACCTAGAATTGTTTCAAATAAATAATCAATACTTAATATTGCAATATGTAACTGTATAGATTTTTCCCTCATCACTACAAGACAAGCAGTAATGACAATCTGCTATGGTAAGATTGGCCTCCTCCTACTGTCTCTGTAGCTACATGATACTACACCTCCTCACATGCCCTCCACCCACCCACCACCCTATAGATAGCACTAGGGGCTCACACTACAGTTCCTCACTGCTGCTTGTTGAGCTAGGCCCATGGCACTTTCTGCTTAGTCTCGAAAACCCGATCCTAGGCAACACAGTGATTAGGGTCTGGTTTCAATGATGGACTCTTTTGGCATAGAGGAACTACATCACTGCCTACATCGATAAGGGGGGGTATCAGGGCTCTCCCAACAAATACCAAGGCAGCCATCCAGCCGGTCACAATTCAAAAACAAAGTTTGCAGGCAAAACGTTTGCAGTGGTTTTAGTTAAGGTAGTTGATGCCAACTAACCACTTGCGAACAGCACTCATTAAAAAAAACTTCTGTGATCTCCATCTTGCTAGCTACTATTCTGCATTTTATTCCAGCGGATAAAGTAGTGACGTAGGAAGTGACGTAGGTTCTCTATGCCAAAAGAGTCCATCATTGAAACCAGACCGTAGTCACTGTGTTGCCTAGGATTGCGTTTTTACCCCTCCTGAGGGAGTTTACTAAAACCAAATTGAACCAGCTAAGTGTGAAATTGGGAAAGACACATTCTAGAAACAATTTCTTAAAGTTATTATCATAGTATTTACTGGCATTAGGCCAGTAAATACTATGTTTATGGAACACCACACACCCCACTACTACACCAGGCACAGACAGATACGAGCTAGGCCTAGTGTCAGCCTCGTGGCTTAGTGGAGTTGCACAAAGCATTGAATTTCACTATTCTGGGGTTTCCGGTTTCTGCTAAGGATGTTTGGCTGTAATACAGCAAAGCATATTCTCTTTGGATTGTTTCCTTTGCAATGGGTGAAAACAAAATACAAGCTAATTTCAGTCCAACTAACAATAAGGCAATCTCAAAATAGACACACTAAATATTGGCTAAGAGGGTAAAACAGGAGCAAGAGCCATAACTTTGATGAGGACGAGTGGAAATGTGCAGAATCAATTTGAATCTACTGTATGACAGAGTTTATTCAAGTAAACAGAAGCTTGAGGGAACCTATGAATAACCACAACTGAGACTGACATAGACACAGGTTGGTACATGCTCAAACTGTACATTGGCATTGACTTACAGCATGACCAAGACGCATCCAAACTCATGGAACAATGTAACTGTATCTGTTCAGCTGAGAAATTAATGTAGCCTTTATATATATATATATATATATATATATATATTATGTTTTTCTGTGGTATAAGAGGTACAACAAACATTTAGATGTTACGCAACAAAGAATAATGGGTTACATAAACAAGATGGAAATGTCAGTTTCAGGTAGGGGTGGTTTAATTAGCAAATGTTGAATGAACAGTGATGACATACGAAGATCACTTTGTGAACTCCTTCTACGCCAGACATTCTAGCCAAATGCTGCTGAGAATGCTGTGAATGCTGTGAATGTGGAATCTCTTTTCAAGGCCATAATCTCTGCTACCATCTACGGGCCCTCCATGCACTGAACATCCCAAACGCGCACAGAAGCACACAGACAAGCACACACACACACACACACAGAAGCACGTGCACACGTGTGCTAGGCCAGTCCTGGTTAATCTTTTCACTGGATTAGTGGAATAAGGCCTTGGCCCAGTAACGGTCACTGACTGTATTGTTAATATCACTGGGAACTGTGTCTGCAAGTGGTAGGTGCAGATTTTTACAACCCACCTCAGGAGGATCAAACTTAAGTCAGAACTGCCTTCTGTGGTTACTGCTGGGGGGTTGTTTTTAAGGGCTAGGGTAATGTAGGGGCTTGTTGTCAGACTGGAACCTGGCAAATACTGACCTCAATACTGACAAACCACTTATGCTGCGTTTAGAAAAAAAACGTCATACCAGTCGGTATAGCAGGACAAGAAAGCAAGAAAGAGGGTGACAGGAAAAGCAAGCCAGCACGACAGTATGCGTTGCTATGGTGATTTCAGTAAACAAACAGTGCAAATCAACATCCGGTAGAAAACAACGCATGTACTACACAAAAAACCTGTCACTGATATTCACACTTCTACTCAATACAACACATATTGCATTTAACTTCCCACTGTTCACTGTATAATATAATACTGCATATAACGGCAAAGGCCTACCTATTTGCAAAGGCCTACCTGTGATTTGGCTGGAGGAATGGCAGAAAGGAATATACATGTCATTGTGTCAGTAAGAGGAAATCTCTCTCTCTCTCTGATGTACAGTACCAGTCAAAAGTTTGGACTCACCTACTCATTCAAGGGTTTTTCTTCATTTTCACTATTTTCTACATTTTAAAATAATAGTGAAGACATCAAAACTATGAAATAACACACTCTTCGCATTCTCTCAAACAGCTTCATGAGGTAGTCACCTGGAATGAGTAGGTGTGTCCAAACTTTTGACTGGTACTGTATATAAAGTGTAAAATTGAATCAACTCTATATCTGGCATGATACAGGTGTATCCTTTTTTAAGCCCATAACCATGTGTGTGAGGTGTATACTTTTGTATCAAGTAAATTTGTTTAAGACTACCAACAATCACTTTGTGTGACCCTGATTTAGCCCACTGCAGTAAACGGTTAAACACATTAGGCACCAAACAGAATGTAAGGAGCACCAGAAAGAAATAGATTTTTGATAGTTTAGGCTTACATTAGGCCTATATGGTTATACAGGGATTAAACTATATACCATGTATGAACTTTGCTCGCTCTGCGCGCTTCTCCAATGTATCAAATGTACAGATTTAACAACGGAAGACTGATCAGGGTCTCCAACTCCACATTTTAAAAGCTGATGGGATAGATGTGCATGAAGAGCAGACGGACAGAAGTACAGGTGAGTGATGGCTGGAAGGGGATGTAGCTGGCAGATTACAGCTGCCACACGTGATATGTGCATGAAAGTGAAGTGGACATTATTGAACAGGCACATACAAGAGAAGAGTTGCTGTTGCTTAAAAAAACGTAACAGAATTTATGAACAAAACTTTATAAACATTTTATAACAGCCGCCAGTGGGTTCTTTAGATCGGTATGGCTGAAAAATGTTGTAGTATCATATGAAATAGTCATTAGTAGCCAACATACACACATATACTAAATAATATATGTAAAGACAATATTAAATCAAGAATAGTGTGATGGGTGACAATATTAGCCTATCACTTGTGAATGATGCCCAGCATAAGGCAAGAAATAAATACTTTTTTTGCCGACTTTTTCAAATCATAGTCCCACACCTCATGTAGCCTATCCCATAGGCCTATATGTTTAATAAGGTTTGTGTCACAACTAAAGTGACCAAATAACTTGTTAAAATGAAGCACATTAATCTGCTTTACAAGGGGTGTAGAGCCTAACTGTCATACACAAACAGTGTGTGAGTTTCAAGTTTGGGGGAGATAATAAAAGCATTACATTCAAAATTGCATTTGCGGTCACTTTTGATAATGGTGTTTTCTGCTAATGGAACATTCGTGCTTATAGCCTACTACCATGTGCGCATTGCTGCGCCTATAATGTGAAGAAATAGCCTAATAGTTTATCAAAATTTTAAGCTAAACGTTCTAATCTGTTGCGTCAGCCACAATGAATTTATTTATTTTTTGATGCTAGTGGATGTATTCATTTGGGATTTTTGCATCCCACAATAGTCCCAGACTATGTTTGGAATATTTATTTCACGCACAGAATAGGTCAAATTTTGTACTATGGGGGATAGTAGATTGACATTGACACATTTTGCTGTTCGTTAGGCCTACTCATCTTGTTGGCTGACGAAAAGTAAATGTGGACAGTTCAATATGCACCTCGGAATTGTATAAGGACACGCGCAGTTGCGTCCCACATCTGTCTTCACTTGTAGCCTGTGAGAAAGACCCAATCACGTGATGCAGACCCATGCGAGAGGTGCTTCGGAGCGCGCAGCACTCAGGGAGAAGGGTACAACACAGCACACCGGGCCAAGGGCACAATGGCCACAAAAAGCATGGATTTTTTTACGGCCACACAAAGGGGATGCAGCCGTGAAATTCGAGGCAATATCAAGTGCTTGTCAAATTGTGAATGAGAGACTGATAAAGTGTGTACAGCCTTACAGCATCATTAGAGTTGCATCATGCAGCCTTACAATAAATTACAAATCTAAACATATGGCCAAACATTTGTAGAACAACTAAAGTTACATTAATAACTCAAAATTAAGCATATAGGAGTACCTATTTCTTTGTTAACACAGAATAGCCTTATGTGCAGACTCCCTCAAATCATTTCCATATCCTTTCCATTTTATTCAGCTTTGTTCAATTGTATTTTTCTATAATAATATAATAATAATATAAAATAATGCCACGGAATTCTAAGCAAATCTTGTCTGCTAAATGAACTAGCGTAGCCCACAGCCATTTGGCATAGCCAGATCAGGACAACTATGCAACTCTGTTCTTCTGATGTAGACTACATTTTCTTCAAATCATGCTTCTTTAGACCTGTCTAAAATAAATAATGGATTCATTGTGAAGGTGTAGGCTATATTACATGGATGTCCTAGACTTTTTAAAATGTAGATGTTACAAAGGTCTGCATCAGTGGCTTGTAGGCTATGTGTATAAGCCAGGAAATTCTAAATGTGTTTATGTTAATTAATGTAAATTACCATAAGACCCACAGTTATTTCTTTGACAATCACCGGGCTGACGAATTTTCGTGACCGCCACAGCCCTACGTGGCAACACTAATCCCTGCTACTCAAAATACTGCATGGCTGGCATTCTGAAATGTCCTATTGTATATGCCTGGTTAGTTGTGAGATATGCACCGCTAACACCCTCCCGAAAACAACAATGAAAGCAAAAGTACACAGTGGACACGGCAATCTACTTTCAGATTCTTTATAGAGCTTTGGGAAATTTCCATTGGGGTCTACAATGCTGTTTCTGTTTTTCTGTCTTACACCCATACCTCTTCTTGAGCGTCTTACCACAATGCACAAGTGAGTGTCACAGAGACTCTTTCCTCATTCACACACTGTGATAACTGGAATGTAGTCTACTCAGTAGGTCTAGGCTACACACTGCTTTGATTTAGTGCATTGTTGAATTTCAGTGCAGCTATGACTGTGACAGTAATTGAATAACCTCGTAACTGATGGTTTTGGATGAAGACCACTATGAAAAAAAAAAAATGTCAAAACTTGTTTAAATCAAATCAAATTGTATTGGTCACATACACATGGTTAGCAGATGTTATTACGAGTGTAGCGAAATGCTTGTAAATAGGCCTACATTCATTTTTTTATACATTTTTATTAACTTTATTTTCATGTAGATAAACTTGACCTAATAGCGGTACTGTTTACTAGTGATTATAAGCAATTGTTTTGCTAACTTAGTCTGTCTACATCTCCTCATTCCAACTGTCGTTTGATGCTCAAGCAGCTAATCCGCTAGATGTGTGGGGATGTAGAAGCGCTAGCCTATAGGCTATGGCACTTCAGTAAAAGAAATGTTGATGTGTGGACTTTCTTTTATACAATGCATGTTTTCATTGCTTGCTTGTCTCTTTTAAAGCTGCAATACGTAACTTTTGAGGGCGACCCCACAAAATCCACATATAAAATATGAGTTATAGATCTGTCATTCTCATTGAAAGCAAGTCTATGAAGCGGTAGATCTGTTCTATGTGAACTATTTCTATGTTTCCCGTTCTTAAGTTTTGTTTTTGCATGGTTTACTTTCGGTTTTGTACACCAGCTTCAAACTGCTGAAAATACAATATTTTTGGTTATGGAAAATATATTTCACAGTGGTTAAGATGGTACAATGATTCTTTACACTATACATGCTTGTTTTGTCAGAAACTGAAATTATGCGAACTATTATAATTTTTGCAACCAGGAAATGGTGGAGCAATTTCAAAAAGTGCACCTTTAAAAAGGTTGGATGTGTCTGACTATTCATTAATTATTAAACAGCAGCCGACAAAGTTGTTCTGGCTCGGAGGTCTATAATGCACTAATGTTGTGCCAAATGGACAATAATACCAATCCTATCCAACCTGGCATGATATAATTTGATACGGAATCTTTTCTTAATTTATAGACTAATCAACGCTGATAAAATGGCTATGGACATGTTCAATGTATTTGTTTCTATTTTAATGATTGTCAAATTCATCTTCATACTATCGCACAGCTGTCTCTCCCCTTCATACATTCCTTGTCAATTCATTATCTTATACCTTACTTTTGGAAAGCCTAAGGTAGGCCTAGGTTTTTTAATACGTTTTAAGGAGAAATATTTGCTTGAGTCTGACATACTGGTGGCTTTGATTGATGGGTCCTTTTACGCAGGTGTGCGTGTCAGTTCGCTGATTATCTCTATAGGCCTATATGTCCATTCAGAAAGTTTTCTAAAGTAGCCTGTCTGGACTCTCTCTTTAATAAGAATCAAACGCTCCTGTCATGATTTAATCTTGTAAAAGGCCTATTTTCAGGAAAGGCCCTTTCTCACCAAGTCCGTTATTTTCATCCGACACATTTGGAAGAAAAAAATAAATACGATAAATGAATATCGTCCTCCAACAATCAATCAATTATTTATTCGTAACAGGTTAGATTTTTGCGTCTTCGCATGCGAAAATAAGATATTGACCAATAGAAATTGTTATCTGGGACACCGCCACTAACAGGCCATGCACTGCTACTGACAGGTTTGTGGATTCGTGATGTGAATCAATAAATTCATTTCTCTCTGCCTGTTTTTTACACTTGCAATGCATCAGTGCAGCAAGGTATCAATTTAGCCAATGTTATCACGTCACACCAGAGCTAGGCTACACGTCGCTCTCGCCATTCAAACTTCCCTGCCAGTGCATTGCCAATGCTGTAGCCTATTTTATAGCCTTTCAGCAAGCAAGAGGATTGATCGATGCTTCTCTCCTAAAATAGGCCTATATTTGTTTTTAAAAATAGCTCGAAATATGTTTCAAACTACACTTAAAATAACACATCCTAGATCTGAATGAATGAAATAATCTTATTAAATACTTTTTTCTTTACATAGTTGAATGTGCTGACAACAAAATCACACAAACATAATCAATGGAAATCCAATTTATCAACCCATGGAGGTCTGGATTTGGAGTCACACTCAAAATTAAAGTGGAAAACCACACTACAGGCTGATCCAACTTTGATGTAATGTCCTTAAAACAAGTCAAAATGAGGCTCAGTAGTGTGTGTGGCCTCCACGTGCCTGTATGGCCTCCCTACAACGCCTGGGCATGCTCCTGATGAGGTGGCGGATGGTCTCCTGAGGGATCTCCTCCCAGACCTGGACTAAAGCATCCGCCAACTCCTGGACAGTCTATGGTGCAACGTGGCGTTGGTGGATGGAGCGAGACATGATGTCCCAGATGTGCTCAATTGGATTCAGGTCTGGGGAACGGGCGTGCCAGTCCATAGCATCAATGCCTTCCTCTTGCAGGAACTGCTGACACACTCCAGCCACATGAGGTCTAGCATTGTCTTGCATTAGGAGGAACCCAGGGCCAACCGCACCAGCATATGGTCTCACAAGGGGTCTGAGGATCTCATCTCGGTACCTAATGGCAGTCAGGCTACCTCTGGCGAGCACATGGAGGGCTGTGCGGTCCCCCAAAGAAATGCCACCCCACACCATGACTGACCCACCGCCAAACCGGTCATGCTGGAGGATGTTGCAGGCAGCAGAACGTTCTCCACGGCGTCTCCAGACTCTGTCACGTCTGTCACATGTGCTCAGTGTGAACCTGCTTTCATCTGTGAAGAGCACAGGGCGCCAGTGGCGAATTTGCCAATCTTGGTGTTCTCTGGCAAATGCCAAACGTCCTGCACGGTGTTGGGCTGTAAGCACAACCCTCACCTGTGAACGTCGGGCCCTCATACCACCCTCATGGAGTCTGTTTCTGACCGTTTGAGCAGACACATGCACATTTGTGGCCTGCTGGAGGTCATTTTGCAGGGCTCTGGCAGTGCTCCTCCTGCTCCTCCTTGCACAAAGGTGGAGGTAGCGGTCCTGCTGCTGGGTTGTTGCCCTCCTACGGCCTCCTCCACGTCTCCTGATGTACTGGCCTGTCTCCTGGTAGCGCCTCCATGCTCTGGACACTATGCTGACAGACACAGCAAACCTTCTTGCCACAGCTCGCATTGATGTGCCATCCTGGATGAGCTGCACTACCTGAGCCACTTGTGTGGGTTGTAGACTCCGTCTCATGCTACCACTAGAGTGAAAGCACCGCCAGCATTCAAAAGTGACCAAAACATCAGCCAGGAAGCATAGGAACTGAGAAGTGGTCTGTGGTTACCACCTGCAGAACCACTCCTTTATTGGGGGTGTCTTGCTAATTGCCTATAATTTCCACCTGTTGTCTATTCCATTTGCACAACAGCATGTGACATTTATTGTCAATCAGTGTTGCTTCCTAAGTGGACAGTTTGATTTCACAGAAGTGTGATTGACTTGGAGTTACATTGTGTTGTTTAAGTGTTCCCTTTATTTTTTTGAGCAGTGTATATTGCTGTGCATTGTCTATGGACAGGTTGATCATTAGGCTATGGACAGGTTGATCATTAGGCTATGGACAGGTTGATCAATAGGCTATGGACAGGTTGATCAATAGGCTATGGACAGGTTGATCAATAGGCTATGGACAGGTTGATCAATAGGCTATGGACAGGTTGATCAATAGGCTATGGACAGGTTGATCATTAGGCTATGGACAGGTTGATCATTAGGCTATGGACAGGTTGATCATTAGGCTATGGACAGGTTGATCATTAGGCTATGGACAGGTTGATCATTAGGCTATGGACAGGTTGATCATTAGGCTATGGACAGGTTGTCGTGCATGTGTTTCAATTTTCTAATGGTTGTCAATTTCATCTTCATGCCTATCACAGCTGTCTCTATATATCCCCCTTAAAACTTTCACCGTCAATCGGCTACATTGATTTTGCATCATCCTATTATTTAGACATTTTTTTTTTTATATACCTGACAGAAAGGACTTGATGCTAAGGCAAGGTTTTGAATACATTTTTGGGAAAGGACAAATGTGATTTGCTTATGTTTCTCAGTGAGAAGCGCTGCAGGTGGCTTTGATGGTTTTTTAGGTGGGTGTGTATGAGTTCACTAATTCTCTATGTCCATTCAAAAAGTTTCCTAAAATGTCAGTTTTACATTTCTTCTTATTCAATGAGGTACAAGTGAATTAAACGTAGCCAAGCTCCTTTCATGATTCATCCTATAGGATGCATAGCCTCTAACCTAATATTTTTACAGAGAATGACCACAACGTTGGTGCAGCGTTGGTGCCGTTATGCGAATTGTTCGGAAAAGTGGAGACTTATCGGACTTGATGTGAATGGTTTCCTGGGTCAAAATCGGAATCTGTATTTTTGGGGAATTCCTCTCCAATCAGACATTTCTTCATTTGTATACTAGACTCATATTTAGAAGTAATAACTTGAATAATAATGAAATGCTACTGATAATAACGAAGTGTAATAGTAATAGTGAAGTTGTGGAGAAAAGCCACAGGGAAAAGCCCCACTACAACGGTTGTCGGAAACCATGAACATTGGCCTGGCCTTATGTAAGAGCAGACTACTTGTGTCGTGGTCATAGCCTAACTAACCGCATTATGCAAATGATCTGATACAAACTATAAAGGGTCATTTTACATGAAGTAAAATTGTATGACTAGCTTTAGCTGTCAAAGTATTTATGTTCGTTTTTAGAGGCTAGTGTTGAAAAATGTAGGCTAGTGTAGTACTGACTGTATAATAAGCAGTGGGATAGTAGACTTTAATGGGATAGTAACAATAGACGTAATGACTGCCGTAGTAGTGGAAATAGTGACTGTAGCCCAGCAGTAGTAGTAGCAGTGACTGTGGTAGAAGTATGCCTAATAGCAGTAGTAATAGTGATTGCTGTAGATAGGCAGGGTTAGCTATACTATGTGGGATAGCTATTGTAGAGTGTTTAGTGAGTGTAGGTTTGTTATAGTGGGCTATTTTAGTGGGCTGGAGTGAGCTGTGTGGCATAATCAGTCTTAGAATGTGCTCCTCATTGTGCTCCACCTCTGATAATTCTGAAAGTTCCAAGGCAGTAAATTCAACAGCGGAAAGTTAGCTTAATTTAAGTAGTTGATGTGGTTACTAAAGCAGCTGTCTCTCTTGATTGGTTTAAGCTATTTATAGACTAAGATTTCATATGCTCTTTTTTGTCTAAGTTGTTTGGAAAGTGGTCAAAATGTTTCCAGAAGTGTTTCCAGACAGATGTTTCCAGAAGTTGATTGATAGAAAACGTAGTTGATGCGGTTACTGAAACAGCTTAGTAGTTGTATTACAACCTGGGTGGTTCGAGCCCTGAATGCTGATTGGCTGACAGCCGCAGTATATCAGACCATATACCATGCGTATGACAAGACATTTATTTTTAATGCTCTAATTATGTTGGTAACCAGTTTATAATAGCAATAAGGCACCTCTGGGTTTTGTGGTACATGGCCAATATACCACGGTGTCACGTCCTGACCATAGAGAGCTCATATTTTTCAATGGTGGAGTAGGTCAGGGCGTGACTGGGGGGTTTTGTCTAGTTTATTTATTTCTATGTTTGGTTCTAGTTTATTTTTTCTATGTTGGGATTTTTGTCTAGTTTAAATTTTCTATGTTGTGTTCTAGGTTCTTTTTTCTATGTTGGGGTTTTTGTCTAGTTTACATTTTCTATGTTGTGTTATAGGTTATTTTTTCTAGGTTGGGGTTTTCGTATGATTCCCAATTAGAGGCATCTGGTCATCTTTGTCTCTAATTGGGGATCATATTTAAGTTGTTGTTTTTCCCACTAGTGTTTGTGGGAGATTATTTTGAGTTTATGCATGTAGCACCTCTTTGTCACGGTTTGTTGTTTTTGTTTATAGTTTATTGTCTGTATTGCATAGTTTCACATATAAATAAAGATGTGGAACGATACGCACGCTGCGCCTTGGTCTCTTTCATACGACAAACGTGACACAAGGCTAAGGGCATATTGGCCATATAAAACAGCACTTAGCTGCGGTATATTAGCCATATACCAAACCCCCTTGGGCCTTATTGCTTAAATCTAAACTAACCCTATACCAACCTAAATTGATGTCAATTGATACATTTATAATTTTACATATACATTACATTTACCCGTTAGTTGCAGATGCTCTTATCCATTGCAGGACAGAATTTTAAAATCATAGGTGTAGATTGGCATAGAGGAGAATGTATCAAATTTGCATGCACACCATTACAACTGAAGGAGTAATTGACATGGTCGACTCAATTTTTTGTAGTGTTCAGCAGTTCTCGAAATGAGTACATAAACTAGGCACTACACAATTTTGGTTCAATAGTTATCCGTTTTGAGCGGTTTTATTAAGTGATAGTTAAATGTATCGGTAGCAAATGACAAGAAAATCGGGTAACACTTTTCAATAAGGTTCCATTTGTATAGAGTTTATAAAGGGTTTGTAATTACATTATTAAAAGTTGCTCAAAAGGTTTCTACCTGGAACCAAAAAGGGTTCTTCAAAGGGTTCTCCTATGGGGACAGCCGAGGAACCCTTTTAGGTTCTAGATAGCACCTTTTTTTCTAAGAGTGTGCGGAGTGGATAACATGGTATAAATCATGATAATGATGATAGTCGAGTTATGTGTAGTGTCTATGCTATGCCTCTTCTCTCCCACAGATTCCCATAAGGTCTCAGACTCCAGGATGGGAAAATGGTTAACAAGAAAGAAACAGATGAAGACACAGAAGGGGACCATGAGACCCTACTGTATGTCAGCCGTTCCCAAACTAGGGGTCATGACTCACCTGATATGAAAATGGGATCACGGGATAATTTCCAAAATCATTGTAAAGTGGTTAACCTTAAAAATCAAAATGAAAATTATTCTAATCTAAAAGATAAATATAATCCAGAGAGCGCCCTTAGATCATGGGAAAATCATTCCCATATGAATCATTCCTACTTTTACATTACAGCCACAATTGATATGGTGAAAACCATGTGTGGGGAGGCAGAGGCACAGAAACTCACATTTATACTAGAGGTCGACTGATTAATCGGCCGATTAATTAGGGCCGATTTCAAGTTTCATAACAATCGATAATCGGCATTTGGTGAAGTGTTGTTTGTGTAGATGAACGTGGTACCTACAGGTGTTTGGAAATTGCTCCCAAGGATGAACCAGACTTGTGGAGGTGTACAATTTTCTTTCTGAGGTCTTAGCTGATTTCTTTTGAGTTTCCCATGATGTCAAGCAAAGAGGCACTGAGTTTGAAGGTAGGCCTTGAAATACATTCACAGGTACACCTCCAATTGACTCAAATGATGTCAATTAGCCTATCAGAAGCTTCTAAAGACATGACATCATTTTCTGGAATTTTCCAAGCTGTTTAAAGGCACAGTCAACTTAGTGTATGTAAACTTCTGACCCACTGGAATTGTGATACAGTGAATTATAAGTGAAATAATCTGTCTGTAAACAATTGTTGGAAAAATTACTTGTGTCATGCACAAAGTAGATGTCATAACCGACTTGCCAAAACTATAGTTTGTTAACAAGAAATTTGTGGAGTGGTTGAAAAACGAGTTTTAATCACTCAAACCTAAGTGTATGTAAACTTCTGACTTCAACTGTATGTATTACAAGCTTACTAGCCTACCACACATGCCATTGATTTAGGCCTATGCACAGTGTAAAAAACATTAAGAACACTTTCCTAATATTGAGTTGCACCCCTCCTTTTGCCCTCAGAATATCCTCAATTTTTTGGGGCATGGACTCTACAAGGTTTCGAATGCTGGCCCATATTGACTCCAATGCTTCCCACAGTTGTCAAGTTGGCTGGATGTCCTTTGGGTGGTGGACCATTCTTGATACACATGGGAAACTGTTGAGTGTGAAAAACCCAGCAGTGCTGTAGTTCTTGACACAAACCAGTGCGCCTGGCACCTACTACCATAACCCGTTCAAAGGCTCTTAAATCTATTGTCTTGCCCATTAACCCTCAATGGCACACATCCATGTCTCAATTGTCATCCATGTCACATTCATGTCTCAAGGCTGAAAAATCCTTCTTCATGCCTATTCTGTGGCAAAACTTTTAGTCTGTTGCAAAACATTTTGTTACAAACTGTTTACTCCAAACGGAAAACGCAAGCAAAAGTTTCTATTAGACAAATTCAGGTAGGTCCCGTTTCGTTCCATTTGCGTCAGTTTGGTTCTTGAACGGTTTCCGTAATGAATACACCCCAGGGGTGTAGGCAAATCATTAGTCCAAACAGTTAAAATAAAAATGTTGATTGGACCAAAACATGAGGAACACCTGACAATTGAGACTTGGATTGTGTATGTGTGCCATTCAGAGGGTGAATGAGCAAGACAAAATATTGAAGTGCCTTTGAGCGGGGTATGCTAGTAGGTTCCATGCGTACTGGTTTGAGTGAGTCAAGAACTGTAACACTGCTGGGGTTTTCACACTCAACAGCGTGTATCAAGAATGGTCCACCACCCAAAGGACATTGAGCCAACTTAACACAACTGTGTGAAGCATTGGAGTCAACATGTGCCAGCATCCCTGTGGAACTCTTTCCATACCCCAGCGAATGGAGGCTGTTCTTAGGGCAAAAGGGGGTGCAACTCAATATTAGGAAGGTGTTCCTAATGTTTTGTACACTCAGTGTAAATGATGAATGTAAAAAAATCCCCAAACCATAGTAGCAGTTATACTAGGCTACTACAAATGTTTTATGTAGAGTATTTTTGACGTTTGGAAAATAATCCTCGTAAACAAGGTTACTGTTTATGGTGGATATTTAAATGAAAGAAACCTAGATGACTTCAAAAGCCATAGTGGTAGTTTACGTACCTGTACCTGACAAAGTACCCTATTTTTACAATAGGAAAAAATAAAAAACTCATACCATACATAAAACTGACATGAATGCATAATATTATTTTAAACTGGTTTCGGTCCAACCTGTTGAAATACTGAGACAAGTAACATTACACCATTACAACCATCACATTTGCAATGGCAACATTGACCTCTGTGGGTAGCACCACTTCACAGCAGCAGCACGGAAGCAATAGGCCTTTTGAAAAAATCACACTAACAGTACCTCAGGAACTAATAAACCAAATAATTGTTTAGCCATTTGAAAATTCTCACAAGACTTTTAAAGACATAGCCTATTTCCCAGCTTTTACACAAGCATCAGAGTGAGTATGGTTATAGACAACAACTGACAATAACCAACGGTTACTGTTACTAACAAACACATTAAATAGGGGAAATCCACAAATGTTCATGGGGATTACAGGTGTTAAGTTAAAGCTACAGTCCAATATTTACAGCAGTCGCATGGAATGATATGGATTGATTATAATGGGTGAAATTTGTTAAATATAACTTACAAATGTCTCATGCTTAGTATAACTGTATCATATTATCATAATGGAAGATCTCAGGCTCTATTAGTCCATCGTTTATGTTTTCCTATAATTTGAGTGTAAACAAACAGGCCCGAAATATGTCTAATAACACCAACTTGATCTATGAATTATAGGATGATGAGCTATGCTATTTCCCCAGACTGACCAAACCCAATCCCTCAGTTTACCAAACAGTGGCAGGATGTTGAAACGGCAGAATGTGCCTTTAATATTTGTTGACTTCTTAAACTAAGTTAACTTGTTGAGAAATGTCCAACGTTGCTTTATGAAACCACAGAGACTTCTTCTATATTGATGAAGCCCTGACATCATCATTGAATGGATATGCTGATGATTCTCAACACCATCTAATGTCTGTTAAAATGCGCTGTGAGAATCGTCAACATATCCATTCCGTGATGTCATAAAAACAACTAGGGAAGTAGCCTACGGTTAACGTTATCCGACACTGCCACGTGTTGAGTAGCACTGTTGAAATTGGCTTTAAATATCTGTAACCAAGGCACAACTGTAGCATGAGTTTATTTAAAAAGAAGTAACGGTGATATTACAAATAGCAAGTACAGACAGTTGCAGATAACCTGTTATAACTGGAGTCAATAAGCTAACACTGTATGGGCTAGCGTTGAAATTGCTATTTATCTCGTCCTTACCAAATGTGTATCATTCTCGGAGTAAACAACTAGCTAACTAGCAAGCTAATTTTAATTAACTTTAGTAAAGTCAAGGCAAAAAGCATATATTTCAGCATCCACACATGGCTAGCCTAAGTTCCGTGCCCTTGTCTTTACTGTGGGTTAACATTAAAGTTGATTGATGCTCCTGTTCAAACTTCTGAACCAAGAAAGATAGCTATAATAATGTATGATCATTGATTGCTTACCATAGCGTGGTGTCGTATATATCTGGTGGCAGGTTGTGTCAATTCGAAATGTTCAGAGTTGCATCACCTTGTCTGGAGTCATCCTCTTCGCGGAGTTTCTGTCCCTCCTCCTTTTTTTCTCAATCATTTTCTACGCCCACAAGGGTTCTTGCCACCTACATATAATACTAATAGGATCATTAAAATGATTCATTTAATATGATCTATATGGCCGCCACAACTTTATTAATCAAAGTTCCATCCAAGACCCCATTTCTAGTAAGCTACCTTGTTCTTCACCCACCGACCTGTTAGAATGGACATGTCTTGTCCTGTGGTGTAAATGAACACAACAAAGTAGCCTAGGCTAAGCTTGTCTGGCTGAACTGAAACTGTGGAATAAATCAATGATTTTAGCCCCCCCCAACAAATGATGATGATGATAAGCGATAGCCTTCTATCATTCATGATGATCACATTTTAGGTCATGTAGCTTTTCTGACATGCTTTTGTAACCTGCGTGCGTGCACATGCTGAGAACGAAATAGGTCCTTTGTGTGTTAACTCGGGCTGCAAGAAACAGAAAACCTTATGCAATAGCCTACTATGCATTGTAATTTAGCCATCCTATATCATGGAATGAGCAACGCTAATGACAATCTCAGGATAATATCAAATTTAATAGCTGTCTACAATGTATGTATGCATGTATGTATCATTCACAGGATGTCTTTGCCAATATCAGTGGAGAGAGACAGGTGTGGTGTTCAAATGATGATGATGGTATCCACATGTCATTGAAGAGAGACAGCTATTTCAATAATAAAAAGAGGTTAACAAAATGAGTAGGCTAAAGGATGAAATCTAATTCAGCGATGGATAATGCTTTACCTCGTTGTTAAAACAGGCGGGAGGCTGAGTCGTGGGGGATTTCAGAGAAGGCAGTGCGCTGCGTAGTGGCAAGTTTCGACAATACAGTCTGGGGAGAGAGAGAGAGGCTTCCCTTTGTATTACCTGGGCCCTGTTCCCTGTTGTAATATTTATAAAAATGCAGCTTTGCTTCGTTCCAGGGCTTGCTCTAGCCGTTTTGGCGGCTGTAAACGGTATTTGGTTGGGGTGCCCTCCACCTCGCTGCAAAACATTTAGAAGGTTGGGACCATTTCATTTCCTGCAATTCAACACAAAGAAAATGTTGCGGTTTTAAAGCAAGATTTCTGCAATTCTACCTACTAATTCGCAAAGGGGCAGGGATTAACAACAAAAAAAACCACACACTTTGACATCGGGTGGAGAACCATCTGGGCTCTCTACACCCTCAGAGAGGGCCTAAGGATAAATACACCTTTTTTTACCTTCATTTAACTAGGCAAGTCAGTTAGGAACAAATTCTTATTTTCAACAGTGGCCTAGGAACAGTTCAGGGGCAGAATGACAGATTTTTGCCTTGTCAGCTCAGGGATTTGATCTTGCAAACTTTCAGTTACTAGTCCAACGCTCTAACCACTAGGCTACCTGCCACCCCATAAATCTGTATATATTTTTATATATTATAATGTAATTTTGTCTTAATTGTAATGATCTTCCTATTGAATTTATTCAGTTTGTGTTGGAAAAAGAAGGGTTAATATCCAAGAGAAAAAAATATCCAATCAGAATTTTTCTTTGGTCGCCAATTTTCTTTGGTCGCCTTATTCAGAGCCAATAGCGAGCCTTATCTTGTTTTCTCACGCTTGAGCCTAGTATGTAACGATGGCGATGGAAACTGCAGAGAGAGTAGTCGAGGACGATGTGGTGGCTAAAGTGTTAGCATTGCCCTTTTCAAGACTAACTTTTAATGAAAAGTTAAATCTTGTACAGACCGGGAGATCAACTCCTGCACTGCCTGATTTGGTGCAACAAGGAAAGAGTTTTAAAAGGCATTTTCAAGTTAATAATTATGAGCTCTATCCGTGAATAACCGGCTGTGAGCTGACAAAAAAAGCTTTACTGTTGGAATTGCCTACTCTTCAGCACCGATAATAGCTCAACCTGGACAACTGGTTTCAAATATTTAGCTTTTTTGAGAAAGTCAGCACTTCGACACCAAAACTCAACTTCACACCTGCGAGCTACAGTGAGGTTAAAAACATTTGGGGAATCAAGAGTAGACCTTCTTAACGAGCAGTGGGGCAATGACACACTTGCTCACAATGATAAAGTCAGGCACAACAGGGACATTCTAAAGCGCCTTATTCATACTTGTGTTTTTAGGCAAGCAAGATTTAGCATTCAGAGGACATGATGAGGGTAAAGAATCAGCTAATAAGGGAAACTACTTGGAAATACTGGATTTCTTGGCTGAGTATGACAGCACGTTAAACTGCCATTTGGCTACGGCTACCGTGTTCACAGGCATTTCCAGCTAAATCCAAAATGACCTGATACACACGAATGTAATGTCATGAAGGAAGAATTGAAGAAAACCCCCTTTGTAACCATCAAGGTTGACGAGACGGCAGACATCAGCAATGTAGCCCAAATGTCTTATGTGTTGCGTTACACTACCAATGGTGGTGTGAAGGAAAGGTTTTTCAAATTTGAGGATGTAACTGAGGATAAACAGGCAGAAGTGGTTGCTGCCCAAATTATCAGCTTTTTAGAGGAGTGTGAATGCACAGCCAAAGTTGTGGCACAGTGTTATGATGGGGCCGCAGTCATGGCCTCTGGTATAAACGGAGTACAAGCCAAGGAGAAAGAAACTATCTCGCAAACTCTGTTCATTCTTTGTTATGCGCACACTCTTCATCTGGTGATGTCACAAGGTGCTGGTAAAAAAAAAGAATGCAAGATCTTTTTTTCTCATCTTGGTGACCTAGCAGCGTTGTTCTCAAGATCTGTCAAACGAACAAAACTACTGGATGAAATACGCCAGCGAAGACTGCCCAGAGTGGCGCCAACATGATGGAACTTCTCCTCACGCTTAGTTTACACTGTGTATGAAAAAAAGGCAGAACTCATTGAACTCTTTGAATAAATAGTGGACCATCACGATGACTCTGATGAAGACACCGTTCACAGCGCAGATGGATACATGATGCACCTGACAAGCTTCGAGTTCTGCTTCCTGCTATCCGCGTTCTACTCCATATTTGCGTACTCCGACGTGCTATTTGGAATATTTGCAGAACAAGGAGTTTGACATGCAGTTCTGCTTGTCAAGGGTGGACGACTTCTGCGACACCACAGAGAGGGAAAAAGGAACATTTGATTCCATCTACGAGACACTGTGAGTGAGACCACAGTTCCAAGGGGGTGCAGGACACATATGCAAGGAGACATTTGCGGGCAGTACATACAGCCACACAGATCATCGACAACATTGTCACTCAGCTAAGAAACAGGTTCAATGACCATGAAAGGCTCATGTTCCTTGCCCTCCTTGACCCACAAAAGTTCCCAATATATAGGGAAACGCCCAACTTTCCAAACGCTGCGTTCTCAAGTCTCGAGGAAAGCTATGGCCCTAATTTTGATTTGCCACGGCTTAAAACAGAACTCCCCGTTATGTACTCAATGTCTGACTTCGAGGGTAAGAGCCCGGCTGATCTGCTCCACTTTATCCAGCAGAAGAGACTAATTGATAGTATGCACCAATTGTATCTGCTTACCTGTCTAGTTGTGACCATTCCAGTGTCCACTGCATCAGTAGAAAGAAAATGTTCTGCTCTAAAAAGGATCAAGACATATTCCAGGAACACCACTGGACATGCCCGACTGTCAGCCCTGGCTTTGATCTCAATCGAAAAATAACTTATTTCCGATGTAAAATCAAAAGACAAGCTATATGAACCTGCTATTGACCTTTTCATTAAGAAGGACAGGAGAATGGACTTCACTTTTAAATTATTATCATAATAGTGAGGGGACCTTTTGTTTTCATCTACAGCTTGCTTTTTGATGCTGTCTTGTTTATGTCATTTTGAATACAATGTGTAAAATATTATTTCAACTTTAGATCACTGGTTGTGTGGTAAAAACAACGGTAATGATGTTGCAATTGGAAGTACTGGGTACATGACATTTCGTGTTGTGGTGCATTTTTTTATTGTTGCATGCTGGAGATAGAACATCAAGTACAGCACAATTTGTTTCTCTCTGATAGCATATACTGTCCGTGGTCTTGAAACAATGTGAGTAGTTGTGTGGTTGAATTTATTACGCCACTATTTGAGTGACTGTTTGTTTTGGCAAATGTTTCTTTGTAAGCCACAGCCGAGGCGTTGCTTTGGACCGTTTGACTCTGTCATCAAATAATTCCTTCTCCTACACAGGTCTGCAAAGGAAAGGTCTCAGTCATGCTCTGTATACACAGGCATTCGTGGACCTAGCTCCAATAGTCACAGTTTGCCACTGGTGGAGAGCCATTTTTGCTGTTTTAAAGCTAAATAATATTAATATTACTATATTATAATACACAAAGGACTCTAAGATTCAGGAGGATCTCCTCCTACAATTTTGGGCACATTTTCTTAATTTTACTCATAAAATAAGCACATCGTTCTGTCAACTTTATATTCCGCAGTGTTTGTATTTTTGTTTATTTTACCAGTTTACGTGATTGGAATGGCATGGTTACTATTGTGCGATGTCAATGACATTACAACGTGATTTTGCTCCCCAGGCCAAGCAATATAAAAGCGCAGGTCCCAGCTAGGCTTGGGCGGTATATCGTATACAGTGCATTCAGAAAGTATTCAGACGCGTTGACATTTTCCACATTTAGTTACATTACAGGGTTTCTGGGATGATGGTGTTAATGTGAGCCATTACCAGCCTTTCAAATCACTTCATGGCTATGGACGTGAGTGCTACGGGTCTGTAGTCATTTAGGCAGCTTACCTTAGTGTTCTTGGGCACAGGGACTATGGTGGTCTGCTTGAAACATGTTGGTATTACAGACTCAATCAGGGACATGTTGAAAATGTCAGTGAAGACACCTGCCAGTTGGTCAGCACATGCCCGGAGCACACGTCCTGGTAATCCGTCTGGCCCAGCGGCCTTGTGAAAGGTTGAAAGGTCTTCGCGGAGGTCTGTTGAAAGGTCTTACTCACGTCGGCTATAGAGAGCGTGATCACACAATCGTCCGGAACAGCTGATGATCTCTAATGCAAGTCTCTAAGCGACTATAGAAGTGATTTAGCTCATCTGGTAGGCTCGTGTCACTGGGCAGCTCGCAGCTGTGCTTCCCTTTGTAGTCTGTAATAGTTTGCAGGCGCTGCCACATCCGACGCGCGTCGGAGCCGGTGTAGTGCGATTCAATCTTAGTCCTGTATTGGCGCTTTGCCTGTTTGATGCTTCGTCGGAGGGCATAGCAGAATTTCTTATAAGCTTCTGGGTTAGAGTCCCGCATCTTGAAGCGGCAGCTCTACCCTTTAGCTCAGTGCGAATGTTGCCTGTAATCCATGGCTTCTGGTTGGGGTATGTACGTACAGTCACTGTGGGGACGACGTCCTCAATACACTTATTGATAAAGCCAGTGACTGATGTGGTGGACTCCTCAATGCCATCGGAAGAATCCCGGAACATATTCCAGTCTGTGCTAGCAAAACAGTCCTGTAGTTTAGCATCTCCTTCATCTGTCCACTTTTTTATAGAACGGGTCACTGGTGCTTCCTGCTTTAATTTTTGTTTGTAAGACGGAATCAGGAGGATAAAATTATGGTCACATTTGCCAAATGGAGGGCGAGGGACAGCTTTGTATGCATCTCTGTGTGTGGAGTAAAGGTGATCTAATTTAGAATTTTTTTCCCTCTGGTTGCGCATTTAACATGCTGATAGAAATTTGGTAAAACAGATTTAAGTTTTCCTGCATTAAAGTCCCTGGCCACTAGGAGTGCTGCCTCTGGGTGAGCGGTTTCCTGTTTGGTTATTTCCTTATACAGCTGACTGAGTGCGGTCTTAGTGCCAGCATCTGTCTGTGGTGGTAAATAAACGGCCACAAAAAAATTAGATGAAAACTCTCTTGGCAAATAGTGTGGTCTACAGCTTATCATGAGATACTCTACTTTAGGCAAGCAAAATCTAGAGACTTCCTTAGACATTGTGCACCAGCTGTTGTTTACAAATATACACAGACCGCCCCCCCCTCGTCTTACCGGAGTGTGCTGTTCTATCTAGCCGGTGCAGCGTATATCCCGCCAGCTGAATGTTATTCATGTCGTCATTCAGCCACGATTCGGTGAAACATAAGATATTACAGTTTTGATGTCCCGTTGGTAGGATATTTGTGATCGTACCTCGTCTAATTTATTGTCCAATGATTGTACGTTGGCAAGTAATATTGATGGGAAGGGCAGATTTCCCATTCGCCGTCGGCGTATCACCCCGCCTTGTGTCCTCGATACCTGTGTCTGTTTCTCTTGCCAATGACGGGGATTTTGGCCTTGTCGGGTGTCTGAAGTACATCCTGCTTGTTGAAGAAAAAAATCTTTGTCTGATCCGAGGTGAGTGATCGCTGTTGTAACGCGGGTCGTCTAATGGGGACCAAGACGCGGTGTGTGATGTGCTCATATTTACTTTTATTTAACTCAAAATCAAACAAACAACAAAACGACCGTAAATAGTCCCGTCAGGTGTAACATACACAAAACAGGAAACAACCACCCACAAAACACAGGAAAAAACACCCCTACTAAATAGGACCTTCAATAAGAGGCAACAAGGAACAGCTGCCTCCAATTGAAGGTCAACCCAAGAAACTTAAACATAGAAATAGACACACTAGAACAAACATAGAAATATACTAACATAGAACATAAACCAAAAACCCCGAAACACATAAAACAAACACCCCCTGTCGCGCCCTGACCAACCTATAATAACAAATAACCCCCTTTACTGGTCAGCACGTGACAGTACCCCCCCCCAAAGGTGCAGACCCCGTATTCACCTCAAACAAAAAACACCAAATCAACCCCAAATAAAGGGAGGGAAGGGAGGGTGGCTACCGTCACCGACGGCTTCCGTGCTACACCCCCCTTCCCAAACTTCCCCCCACGGAGGTGGCTCTGGCTCCGGGCTTAATCCCCACTCTAACCTGTCCACCCCTGCTGAAGGCTCAGGGCTGTAGCCCACCGCTGAAGGCTCTGGGCTGAGGGGCGACTCTGGCTGCGCCGGACTGGCGGGCGACTCTGTCGGTTCCGGACTGTGGGCCTTCTCTGTCGTTCCGGACTGTGGGAGGTCTCTGTCGGTTCCGGACTGTAGGACGTCACCGAAAGCACTGGACGGAGAACTGTCGCCGGAAGCTCTAGACGGGGCACTGTCGCCGGAAGCTCTAGACGGGGCACTGTCACCGATAGCTCTAGACAGGGCACTGTCGTCGGAAGCTCTAGACGGTGACTGCGCACTGAAGGCCTGAAACGTGGGACTGGCTTTGGAGGCGCCAGACTAGTGACATGCACCACAGGGCTAGTGCGAGGAGCAGGAACAGGACGTACTGGACTGGGCAGGCGCACTAAAGGCCTGATGCGTGGTGCTGGCTTTGGAGGCACCAGAACAATGACACGCACCACAGGGCTAGTGCGAGGAGCAGGAACAGGATACACCATGTCTTGAAAACGCACTGGAGGTCTGGAGCGCACAGCCTGCACAACCCCTACTGGCTGGCTTGTCAGCGTAGCCCTGCACGGGCGGAGTGCTGGTACAGGGCGAACTGGGCTTTGCTGAGGACTGATGGCTGCTGTTCGTAGAGCAGGCGCAGGGTAGCCTGGGCCTAGGAGACGCACTGGTGGCCAGATGTGCTGCGCCGGCACACTTCTCCCTGGCTGGATGCCCACTCTAGCACGGCACTTGCGGGGAACTGGTATCGACCGCACCGGGCTTTGACTGCGTCTGGGAAATACAGTGCGCATTTCCGCATAGCTCGGTGCCTTCTTGATCAGTTGCTCCCCATAATAAGCACGGGAAGTTGGCTCAGGACTCCGACCTGACTTAGCCACACTACCCGTGTGCCCCCCCCAAAAAAAAATGTTGGGCTGCCTCTCGCACTTGCCACTCGGTGCGTATAACGCCTCGTAATGGCGCCGTTCCACCTTGGCTGCCTCCAGCTCCTCCTTAGGGCGCCGGTACTCCCCAGCCTGGTGCCATGGTCCTGCCCCATCCAGGATCTCCTCCCAGGTCCATGACTCCTTATAGCTCCTCTGCTGCTCCTTCCTCTGCTGCTTGGTCCTCTTTTGGTGGGTGGTTCTGTAACGCGGGTCGTCTAATGGGGACCAAGACGCGGCATGTGACGTGCTCATATTTACTTTTATTTAACTCAAAATCAAACAAACAACAAAACGACCGTAAACAGTCCCGTCAGGTGCAACATACACAAAACAGGAAACAACCACCCACAAAACACAGGAAAAAACACCCCTACTAAATAGGACCTTCAATAAGAGGCAACGAGTAACAGCTGCCTCCAATTGAAGGTCAACCCAAGAAACTTAAACATAGAAATAGACACACTAGAACAAACATAGAAATATTCTAACATAGAACATAAACCAAAAACCCCGAAACACATAAAACAAACACCCCCTGCCACGCCCTGACCAAACTATAATAACAAATAACCCCCTTTACTGGTCAGGACGTGACAGCTGTCCTGATATCAAGAAGCTATTTTTTGCCGTAAGATATGGTGGCAGAAACATAATGTACGAAATAAGTTAAAAATAATGCGAAAAAACCCACATAATAGCACAACTGTTTAGGTGCCAGTAAAATGGCTGCCATTTCTTCCGGCGCCATCTTTGGTGTCCAATCAATTGAATATACCACAGGTGGACTCCAATCAAGTTGTAGAAACATCTCAAGGATGATTCATGGAAACAGGATGCACCTGAGCTGAATTTCGTGTCTCATAGCAAAGGTATGAATACTTATGTAAATAAGGTATTTCTGTTTTGTATTTTTAATACATTTGCAAACATGTCAACACTTTTTTAGCTTTGTCATTATGGGGTATTGTGTGTAGATTGATGATTATTTTTATTGAATCCATTTTCTATTACGGCTGTAACGTAACAAAATGTGGAAAAAGTCAAGGGGTCTGAATACTTTCCGAATGCACTGTATTCCGTATACCGGGGTATTTGGAAATAGCCACGGTATGGTTTTTCAATACCGGCAAAGTGATTTCTTTGACTTTTTTTATACATTTTAATATTTGTAGCTACTTTTTAAGGAAATACCTGCAGTCAACTTGTGCAATACATTAGGAGATAAAGAAGATTGCATTTTTTATTTCACCTGTCATATCATTTTTCATTATGAACTTTACCAGTAGTCCCCAGTCACATGGTGTTGGTTTACAAGCACACAATGTTGAGAGACCTGAGCCATGTGAGTCATTCACTCTTGTGCCATACACGCCAGGTGATCTAGTATGGAATTCACAACAATATTTGCCAGCTAGCTATTTTAGGACTATTAAGTTAACTGTCTAATATGTGCTAAATGCTCTGCAGTTGTTCATTTGGTTTGCTAATTTAGTAGCTAGTTACATATCTAGCTAAGTGGTTGGCTTATGTCACACATGCAGCTACCAAAAATATATGGGAATGTCTACTCTAACCAAAATTACAACAAACTAATTGCAGCATTACCACAAAAAATGTAAGAGGCAACTGGAAGGGGGAAAAAGTAAGGAACTTGTCTTTCGGCCCTGCATTGACCAAAATTGGTTGAAGAAAATTGTGATAAATAATAAAGTATAGTAGTTTCATTTAAGCACCCCAAAAATTGATAGCTGTGCTATATAGATTGCAAACTAGTTGGGAAGAGATTTTCGATATACAGATTCCACGGCACATGGTGTAACGATCGTCGTGCAGGAAGGAAGAAGTGGACCAAGGCGCAGCTGGGAGCGAACACATGTTATTTATTAAAGACTGAAATAACACGGTCAAAACAGAGAATAAACGTATCGTTACTGCTCAAAGGCCAAGAGACAACAACCCACAAACATCGTGGGGGGAAAAGGAACTTAAATATGATTCCCCAATCAGAGGCAACTAGCGACAGCTGTCTCTGATTGGGAATCGACAGAACCCAACATAGAAATACGCCCCAAAGCAAGGCTATACCAAAAACATAGAAAATAAACTATAGAAATGCCACACCCTGACCAAAATAGAAGAGTTCACCTGGTCAGGGCGTGACAGTACCCCCCCTCCAACGGTGCGTACTCCCGGCGCACCAACCTAAAGTCTTTTAGGGGGGGGACCCGGGTGGGCGCCTCACCCTCGGTGGAGGCTCTGGCCCCGGGCGTGTTTCTCCCCCTGACTCCACCCTAGCCCTACCCCTCTGGCCCGGACTGGACCACGGTGGAGCGGCATGCTCAGGCTCCGGAGCGGAGCCGCCGACCGGAACAGGACTGGTCACCGGTGGACCGGACACAGGCCGTGCCGGACTGTGGACACGCGCCGTGGGCCTGGTGCGGGGAACAGGGACGGGCCGGACAGGACCGGGGACACGCACCACCAACCTGGTGCGGGGAGCAGGGACGGGCCGGACTGGCCTGGGGACACGCACCACCAACCTGGTGCGGGGAGCAGGGACGGGCCGGACTGGACTGGGGACACGCACCACCGGCTTGGTGCGGGGAGCCGGAATGGGCCGGACTGGGGGCACGCACCACTGGCTTGGTGCGGGGAGCAGGGACGGGCCGGACTGGACTGGGGACACGCACCACCAACCTGGTGCGGGGAGCAGGGACGGGCCGGACAGGACTGGGGACACGCACCACTAACCTGGTGCGGGGAGCAGGGACGGGCCGGACAGGACTGGGGACACGCACCACTGGCTTGGTGCGGGGAGCAGGGACGGGCCGGACTGGACTGGGGACGTCTGGCAGCTTGGGACAGTCTGGGCAGTCTGGCCACTCCGGCAGTTCAGGGCAGTCTGGCCACTCCGGCAGTTCAGGGCAGTCTGGCCACTCCGGCAGTTCAGGGCAGTCTGGCCACTCCGGCAGTTCAGGGCAGTCTGGCCACTCCGGCAGTTCAGCGCAGTCTGGCCACTCCGGCAGTTCAGCGCAGTCTGGCCACTCCGGCAGTTCAGCGCAGTCTGACCACTCCGGCAGTTCAGCGCAGTCTGACCACTCCGGCAGTTCAGCGCAGTCTGACCACTCCGGCGACTTGACTGGCGGGCAGCTCCGACGACTGTTGACTGACGGGCAGCTCCGACGACTGTTGACTGGCGGGCAGCTCCGACGACTGTTGACTGGCAGGCAGCTCCGACGACTGTTGACTGGCGGGCAGCTCCGACGACTGTTGACTGGCGGGCAGCTCTGGTGACTGTTGACTGGCGGGCAGCTCCTGCCCCGTCAAACAGCCCTTGTGCCCCCCCTAAAAAATTCTTGGGGATGCCTCTCGGTCTCCCTAAACTCTTCCATCGCCCTGGAAATGCTCCTCCTTAACTCGGCCCATGTCCATCCTTCCTCTTCGTTCCTCTGCTGCTTGGTCCTGGTTTGGTGGGTTGTTCTGTAACGATCGTCGTGCAGGAAGGAAGAAGTGGACCAAGGCGCAGCTGGGAGCGAACACATGTTATTTATTAAAGACTGAAATAACACGGTCAAAACAGAGAATAAACGTATCGTTACTGCTCAAAGACCAAGAGACAACAACCCACAAACATCGTGGGGGGAAAAGGAACTTAAATATGATTCCCCAATCAGAGGCAACTAGCGACAGCTGTCTCTGATTGGGAATCGACAGAACCCAACATAGAAATACGCCCCAAAGCAAGGCTATACCAAAAACATAGAAAATAAACTATAGAAATGCCACACCCTGACCAAAATAGAAGAGTTCATCTGGTCAGGGCGTGACACATGGTTTATAAACTGATATGGAAAGCAACGCCGGATTCAAAACGTACAATTTTTCTATTTAAATTATTAAACAAAATTCTTGCAACCAATAAAATGTTATATATATGGGGGATACAACCATCCCAGCTTTACAGATTTTGCTGCAAAGAGACATAATCATTCAATAATTTGTT
The DNA here is from genome assembly GCF_901001165.1 of Salmo trutta. NCBI lineage: Eukaryota > Metazoa > Chordata > Actinopteri > Salmoniformes > Salmonidae > Salmo > Salmo trutta. Next base: position 22,049,033 of record NC_042987.1, on the reverse strand, counting down.
TTGGTATTGTCCACTTCTAGTTTGTTTTTGGTCGCAGGTCCAGAAATGGCTGAAGAATTGTAACATTTACATTGAGCTAACTCTGCAGATAGCACTACTGGGTGATTTGAAAAGTCATAGTCAATCTATCGCAGCACAGTTAAAAATATATAGCAAATATAAATCCAAATGGATTGTCTTCAGAAATAGATGTCCGGGGTTGAGGGTAGCGGAAGAATAGGAGTAAAAACAAACAAAAGTTAACTATTGTAAAATAGATTGTGCCCGTAAAATATATATAGTGTGTAAAAGCTGGAAATAGAAGCCTAACTGTTGTTGGTCATTAGTTTACTCCAATTAGGGGAGGGGTGTGTCGTGGAAATTCTACACAGGGACACTCAAATTCAATCTTAAATGAATCATTGCTTATTATCAGCGCACTGGAGAGGTTCTAACCAACTCAATGCGCCAAGTACACATGTAGATCAGGAGTTAAATAAAACTAGACACTTCATAATTTCAAACCCTTCATTCTGGGTTGTACAATCCTTCTTACACATATGTTTCAATACACAATTTCATTTATGGAAATTGAAATGACATGTCAGCTGGAGCTTTTGTTGCGAGTGGCATGTTAATGGAGCGGCAGGTAGCATAGTGGTTAGAGCATTGGACTAGTAACCCAAATATAACAAGATCAATCCCCGAGCTGACAAGATAAAAATCTGTCGTTCTGCCCATGAACAAGGCAGTTAACCCACTGTTCCTAGGCCGTCATTGAAAAAAAGATTTGTTCTTAACTGACTTGCCTAGTTAAATAAAATTAAAATTAAATGACAGATCAGTATCTCAATGCATTTCTGGTTTAAAGTACTATACATTTTGCAGTGTGCAGACCACAATCAACCAGATACCCCAAATGTGACCGACTGGCTCAAATCGGTCTTATGTAGCAAAATTTGAAATTATGTTTTTTCATTGGATAAAAGTAGAGACTCAGAGCAACAAGTGGTATATCATACACTACAGTTGAGGAACAATGGGAAAGTAATTTGGCTTTGAAAGTTGATAAACTTGTAAACTTTTGAGAAAATGGCCTTTGAAAGTTTTGGTACTACCACTGGAGTGCCCTTCTTTGTCTACACCCATTCAGCATCATTCACACCCTCTTAAGCTTTAGCCCCACCCTGTCTCTTTAAGGGTTGATCTGAGCGTTCTGTACTAACAACAGCAGTCAAGCACCCCTGTAAAGACCTTTATTATACACAGAATCAAAATAGCTATTGATATCAAATGTGTATTTTGTGGTTATGACCCAGAGACTCTTTATTTTGGGACTGTTCTTATGTCAGAAGATTTTGGAGTGAGTCAGAAGATTTTATTTTAAAAGAAACTACTATTAATGTTAATACGAAAGACTCTGATATTATGTTTTATTTTGATCCAAATTATATGGACCCTGATTTAACTTTCATTGTTAATTTGTTTATTTTTCATGGCAGATTCTTTATCCATAAAATGAAGTGGGCGGAGAACAAACCCCTCTTCACATTGTTTAAGATAATTTCAAAATAATATATAAATTCTATCAGTAAGTGTAAAAACAAAAAAGCAATACGTACGATAAAACGTTTTGACAAATTGAAAATGTATCTCGATATGTAATACCCCTGTCTGTTAGGTTGATGTACTCTTGTTTGTATATTTCTGTTTTTGCATTGTAACGCCCTGGCCATAGAGAGGGTTTTTTGTTCTCTATTTTTGGTTAGGCCAGGGTGTGACATGGGTGGGCGTTCTATGTTCCGTTTTCTATGTTGGTATATTTCTTTGTTTCGGCCGTGTATGGCTCTCAATCAGGAACGGCTGTAGATCGTTGTTGCTGATTGAGAGTCATACATAGGCAGCCTGTTTTTCCTTTGGGGTTTGTGGGTGAATGTTTTCTGTTTAGTTTGTTCCTGACAGAACTCTTGCTGATCGTTTTTTGGTTCTTTTTTGTATAGTGTTCATTCGGTTATTAAAATAGCTTGTAAGATGAACACATCCTCCGCTGCACCTTGGTCTCATTCTGACGACGGCCGTTACAGATTCACCCACCATAAACGGACCAAGCAGCGTGAGAGGAAGGAGCAGAGGGTTCAGGATTCCTGGACGTGGGAGGAATTACTGGACGGAAAGGGACCGTAGAGTCAAGCTGGGGAATATCGCCGCCCGAAAGAGGAGCTGGAGGCAGCGAAAGCTGAGAGGCGGTGCTATGAGGCAAGGGAGCGCAACAGGCACGAGAGGCAGCCCCAAAAATGTTTTGGGGGGGCGCACGGGAAGTGTGGCAGAGCCAGGATGGAATTCTGGGCCAACTTCCCGTGCTTACAGGAGGCAGCGTAGTACTGGTCAGGCACCGTGTTATGCGGTAAAGCGCATGGTGTCCCCAGTACGCGTTGATAGCCCAGAGCGCTACATGCCAGCCCCCCGCAAGTGCCATGCGAGAGTGGGCATCGAGCCAGGACGGATTGTGCCAGCTCAGCGCAGCTGGTCTCCAGTGCGCCATTTCGGTCCAGGCTATCCTGCGCCGGCTCTGCGCACTGTGTCTCCAGGGCGCTGGGAGGGCTCAGTTCGTCCTATGCCTGCACTCCGCCCGTGCCAGGCTAGAGTGGCCATTCAGTCTGGAGTAAGGGTGTCAAGCCTACGCACCAGAACTCCAGTGCTCCCCCACAGCCCGGTCTATCCTGTGCCTCCTCCTCGGACCAGGCCTCCAGTGGGTCTCCCCATCCTGGTCTATCCTGTGCCTCCTCCTCGGACCAGGCCTCCAGTGGGTCTCCCCAGTCAGGAGCCGCCAGAGTCGCCCGCCTGTCCGGAGCCGCCAGAGCCGCCCGCCTGTCCGGAGCCGCCAGAGCCGCCCGCCTGTCCGGAGCCGCCAGAGTCGCCCAATGAGTAGGGTTGATACGAACGTTCTGACCTCACAACGGCAGTCAAGTACCCAAGCTAACTGGCTAACATTGGCTAGCTTGCTAGCTACTTCCAAACACATAATGAGAGAACACCCCACTCTGACCATTTTACTTACCCTAGCAGAGCGGGTTAGGCTGTTTTCATGTTATCCAGAGCGTTGATGATTGTAACTGTGCTGCTGGCAACAATTGAATTACCTTTTTTGCCAACGTTTACTGACATTGGCCATACTCAATGGGTGTTGAGCGTTCGTAAATTCATCAGTTATTCTGCGCTCTGGCACACTCAGACGAAAGTCTTTTGTTAAGACATGCTAGCTAGGTAAACAATGAACCATAATCCCAACTCATGATGCTACTACCCTGCATTAATCTTCAGGTAGCTAAGCAACCAGGCTCAATGTTAGTTAGCTAACATTAGGCTATAGCTAGTCAAGCAAATGTCTCTGAGATAAGAATAATAAGATCATACACGTAATGTTAGCTAGCGAGCCAGCCAGCTAACATTATCTAAATAGCTACAGTACAATTTCACTTGAAATGAAAAGACTTTATGTCAAAATTAGAAATGTGTAATATCTGAAAATGTAGTTAGCTAGACTATTTTACCCATGTTCTGAAATCGGAGTAGATAGCCAGAGCAAATTTACCAGCTAGCCTGTCTATCAAGAGTTGTAGTGACACTATTCAAATGGATACTTGCATACTTTGGTTAAGATATGTAGCTAGTTAGCTAGCTAAACAATGAAACCATAATCCCAACTCATGACATTACTATCCTGCATGAATCTTCAGGTAACCAACCAGGTTCAATGTTAGCTAGCTAACATTAGGCTACAACTAGTCAAGCAAATGGCTCTGAGATATGAATAATCAGACCATACATGTAACATTAGCTAGTGAGCAAGCCAGCTAACGTTAGCTAACTAACAGTACCCTTTAACTTGAAATGAAACCACTTTCTGTCATAATTAGAAATGTGTAATATCTGAAAATGTAGCTAGCTAGACTATCTTACCCGTATACATCATGGATGGACACGTTTCCTGTCGGATGGTTGCCCTTAGTTTGAAGATGTAATCCGGAGACAGGTGTTTTCTCCATCTCCTTAGCTATCATACTCGAATTCCATTGATTTTCAGAACTCTGTCCTCCAGAAAGGGGAGAGCATACACGTATCGTTAGCTAACAGTACACTTTAACTTGACATTAGGCTTATGCATTTTTACATCACAATAAAATAAATGTAAAGCTGCATTAGACAGGATTACCTAGACATACTGACCAGCTCAAATAGACAGAAGCGTGCTATATGGCAGACCAATCCAAACTCATCTCTCAGCATATCCAGCCCACTCATTATCTCAGCCAATCATGGCTAACGGGAAGGTTGCTGACTTTTTCTGTGACTAAACTAACTAGGCTCATAATTTAAAAAATGTATTTGTATTTACAGATGGCATACAAGTTCGTTATTAAGGCACATGAAAGTTCACAAGTTCGAGAAGGCATTGCTGCCCCAACAAATGCATTTTGATTTAAAAAAAAGTTTATATTCAAAAAGCTCTCCTGTGAACTAGTGACCCGCGACATACGCCTAGTTTCCTAAAATGGGTCACAAATAATTTTTGGGGAATAAACCTAAATTAATTACGGGCACAGTTGACCACCCACCTCCCTCCCGGCACTCATTGTTCTGGCGTTTCAGTTCGTCCTCCCAATGGCACATGTTCAAAGTGGATGGCCATTGATAATGTCTCTCACCTGAGCCACCACTGTCTCTTTACAGTCCATTATGTCTTTGTCCACTTTCCTACCAGTACACCAGCAGCATGAGAGATGTGTGGACGGGATCTCTCTTCATGCTCACTCCACGTGGACTCATGTCGCACTCCTGAGAGAAAATGAATGAGAGAAAATGCAGTTGATAGCTTCAACTGGATGCTGTGTACAGGTTGCTGGCTTGGACTCAGGTCTCACAATAGAAGTGGTGAAGGACCATACTGAACGCCATTTTCGGCATGACTTCAACCAGTTAGAGGGGGTGAGGTTCGCACTGTTCTCAGCTAAAGTATCCCTTCCATGCATCTAGATACCATCTGTGGTCACCTTCGCCATAACCTCGAGAGGACAGACCAGAACAACAGTTTAGTTTAGGGCATTTCTGATTCAGGAAATCCAGACTTATCATTTACTGTATGACAAATGGCAAATGATTCACTGTATGACAAATTATTACTACTACCAATATTCTTAATACAGATTTCTAAGACAAATGTCAAAGAGAATAACGTCACACGGTTGAAACCATTTTTTCCCTAAATTGGCTTATACTCCCCTATTATCTTGGCGATCTCACTACAACGTTACAGGATCAGGGAGTCAGAGAGCTAATCCTTAGGGAGAAATCCCAACCATCCAGCAGACCCAATCTGGTGAGATTTGTATAGAAGCAAGACAAAAACAAACAACACAACAGCAATACACTTCTTCATATAAAACTAGAGGTGGGAAAAACTTAAATCCATATGGAGTAACTTTCAACCACTACCAACATATCTTTTTTTTCTTTTACAGGCAGGCATGTGAAGAAAATCAATTTACCAAAGGGCCGCAGGGGACTGGTAATTCCCCCTTTGAACACGACTCACATCATGATTCATGCGTCCAAAAAACAACAACACTGCCTGTTAAATTTTTTAAAATAATAATAATTACAACCCTTGATGACTCAATTTTAACTTAATTGTATCCCATAAGGCTATTCAAGGAATAGTAAAATAGACTAGAGACAGGTGTCCTTCATTCAGGGGCAGCGCTCTCCCTCTCGCCTTCTCTTGTTCCGAATCACACAAAGGACTGTTGAGAAATTATAAACTTCTTCCTAATTATCTACTCTTTACATAGCCCATTTAAATGTCACCCAATGTCTCTAGTCTTTCTAGTGAGGGTGATCAGGCCTCACTAGGAAGTCTGAACAGAGGTCAGAAGTCATTCAACCCCATTAAATGAGTGTTTGTTTCCCTGTACCTCTGACATTATTTAAAGATATTTCAAACATTTCAAATATTTTGTGTATCAGGTTTACATTGGGTTTTTCACTACATTTCTTATCAAGGTGAGTTGTGTGTGGGTGCTGGCATGTGTGTGGTAAAAATCGTAGGGTAAAAACAAACAAAATGGTCAGGCTTTACTTAATTTGGGAGCTCCATTAACAGCTGTATTTGGATATGAATATACTGTATAGTACAGAGTTTCAATAACTGCTCTCCTGAGGCAAGTGCCTCAGGAAGACTTTCGAAGGGAGAGATACAGAATCATTGATAAACATGGTAGTGGACATTACATTAGTCCTGGAAGAAAGAAAATAAACTTAATCAAGTTTAATGCATTTGTAATCATTGTCATTTTGGCCTGTTGCATTGATATACAGTTCTGTACAAACTGTCCCTGGGACATAAACTAGTCAGAATATGAAACCTGTTGTTTAATTGGGCTGGTGAAATTGTAGAGCGTGAAATTCAAAATACAAAAATTGTAATATTAAACATTCATGAAAATAAAAGTGTCTTACATCGTTTAAAAGCTTAACTTCTTGTTAATCCAACCGTGTTGTCAGATTTCAAAAAGGCTTTACGGCGAAAGCATACCATGCGATTATCTGAGGACAGCGCCCCACAACAAAATACTTTTCCAAACCAGCACAGGCGTCACAAAATCCCAAATAGCGATAAAATAAATCACTTACCTTTGAAGATCTTCCTCTGTTTGCAATCCCAAGGGTCCCAGCTACACAACAAATGGTCATTTTGTTCGATAAAGTCCTTCTTTATATCACAAAAATGTCCATTTAGTTGGCACGCTTGATTCAGTAATCCACTCGTTCAACATGCAAACAAACGAATCCTAAAAGTTACCAGTTAAGTTCGTCCAAACAAGTCAAACGATGTTTCTAATTAATCCTCAGGTACTCTAATATCTAAATAAACAATAATATTTAAGACGGAGAATAGTATGTTCAATAGGGAAGATAAATAACGAATTGCGCGCACCTCATTCTCAAGACTACTTTTCTAATGAGAGACACCTTGGAAAAACTACAACTACTCGTTTGTTTTTCAAAAAACAAGCCCGAAACCCTTTCTTGAGACTGTTGACATCTAGTGAAAGCCATAGGAACTGCAATCTGGGAGGAATTCTTTTGAATATCCCATAGGATTGCATTGAAATGGCCCCTGACCTCAAAAAAATTATTCTGGATGGATTCTCCTCGGGTTTTTGCCTGCCATATCAGTTCTGTTATACTCACAGATATTATGTTAACAGTTTTAGAAACTTTAGGGTGTTTTCTATCCAATGCATATTCCAGTTTACTTTAGGCACTTCAGTCATCCGGAATTCAGGATACTGCCCCCTAGCCTTAAAAAGTGAATATCCACATTTCAATCAGCTTAACATGGAGAAGATCCAACCAAGTCAATGCACCAAGTAAACATGTTGATCAGGAGCTCTACCTGGGCAATCCCGTTTGTTCTACTACCAAAGGACACCAATAATAAGAAGAGACTTGCTTGGGCCAAGAAACATGAGCAATGGACATTAGACCGGTGGAAATTTGTCCTTTGGTCTGGAGTCCAAATTTGAGATTTCTGGTTCCAACCGTCGTGTTTTTGTTGGTAGCCCTTTGACTGGCTGTTCAGAAGTCTTATGGCTTGGGGATAGATGCTGTTTAGAAGCCCCTTGGACCTATACTTGGCACTCTGGTACCACTTGCCGTGCGGTAGCAGAGAGAACAGTCTATGACTAGGGTGACTGGAGTTTTGGACAAATTTTAGGGCCTTCCTCTGACACCACCTGGTATAGAGGTCCTGGATGGCAGGAAGCTTGGCCCAGGTGATGTACTGGGCCGTACGCACTACCCTCTGTAGCGCCTTGCAGTCGGAGGCCGAGCAGTTGCCATACCAGGCAGTGATGCAACCAGTCAGGATGTGTTCAGTGCTGGTATTACTGAATATCCCAGTGTGGCATAAGGTTGTATGAAAGTATGACAATCTGGATCCCGCCCAAGCCGAGTCCCAGCCACTCACTGGGTATAAGACTAATCATGCTCAGATGCAGACGATCCACTTCTCGCCCAGTCCGCAGGAGGCGTAGAGCCACTCGGAGCATGAGGCGCAAGAGGAGAGTTGGCAGGAGGAGAATTTAGGTCCCTTACTAGCCATCAGCTAGGCCTGTTAGTTAAATCCTTTGGGCTGCACAGCTCACTGGGAAAAGGTCTTCTAAATAAAAATGTGGGCTTTTAACTAACTTTGAGGAAGTTCTCTCAGTATTATTAGATTCTTATTTGTTTATTTTCAAGTTTTTTGTTTTTGGAATGGTACTGTTAGTACAGGAGATCATGCTATCATAAAGCATTTGATGTATGCGTTTGTAGGCCAATTTTGAATCTGTGCTCATTGACTGGACATTCCAAATTACCATGGCAATTATGCATCACAGTAGTAATGGTCCTTAGTAGCTCAGTTGGTAGAGCATGGCACTTGTAACGCCAGGATCGTGTGCTCGATTCCCGGGATTTCCCCTGCGTAAAATGCATTCACGCATGACTGTAAGTCGCTTTGGATAAATGCATCTGGTAAATGGTATTATTATTATTTTTATTATTATTATATTAATTAATAATATTAATGAATTAAACAATCCATGGTACAGTACCAATTGCTCTGCTGCACTTAGTCAAACTGTATACATACGTGAGTTAAAATATGCCATGTGCTTTGACTGTCAATAATTGGAATCTAGAGAATTTGTTATTACTGTTTAATAACTGTATAATACTAAAATGTGAACTAATGTGAATCAACACTTATGACCATATGTCTACTTCTACTTGATGATACATTTATTGGAAGGCGCAGTCAACTATCCAAAAGGATTAGATATAGTTAAGCCTATATTTGGAAACAATAAATTATTATGCACACGCTCATTCCCTACAAACATAAGAATTATAGACAAGCAACCCTGATACCCAGTCACTTAGGATGCCTATCTGTTGAAAAGGAAGGGACACATTTCAAGCAAACATTGTGTCCCCCACACTATGCTAAGTGAAACCCAGGTTGAACCACCCATATATCAGATAGTTGTATTATTCAGCTCAATATAGGCCATATATAGTGAGCTCCAAAAGTATTGGGACAGTGACACATGTTTTGTTGTTTTGGCTCTGACTCCAGAACTTTGTATTTGAAATGATACAATGACTATAAGGGTTAAAGTGCAGACTGGGTGAACAGTTTAGAAATTGCAGCACTTTTTGTACATAGTCCTTCCATTAAAGGGACCAAAAGTATTGGGACAAATTCACTTGTATGTGTATTAAAGTAGTGAAAAGTTAAAAATGTGGTCCCATATTCCTAGCACACAATGCTTACAAGCTTGTGACTTTGCAGTTTGTTTTGGTTGTGTTTCAGATTATTTTGTGCCCAATAGAAATGAATGGTAAAGAATGCATTGTGTCATTCTGGAGTCACTTTTATTGTAAAAAAAAGAATAGGATATGTTTCTAAACCCTTCTACATTCATGTGGATGCTACCATGATTACGGATAATCCTGAATGAATCGTGAATAAAGAGACCATATTATAATTGCAATATTATTACAGTGTAGATCATCCGTTTTTGTAAGGACTGCTTTATGTAAGGACATTTGTTTGTATTTCTATTTAGATAAGTGTGAGCTAATGTAATTTTGGAAATGAAAGTAAACAAATATACTCAATTTCATGAATACTAAGACCAAGGAAAAAGAGATATCTTTGCTTTGACTTGGCTCAATTGAATTCTGGAGGTATTACTGCTTGGTTATATCAGTGTAATGGTGCAAGACTGCCCTCATGAGGTAGGTGATAGAATTTAAAGCATTTTTCACTTTAAATGAAGCCTAATAAATGGAAGTTGGTAAAATGAACACGAGAGGGCGACATTTGCCTTCTGTTCAGCCAATCATGATAGTGGCACCCAAAAATTCCCGTAATTACAGTGTATTACTATAAATATAGTCGTAACTGTTGCTATGGCATCTCTTCATTTGGCTTTGCAATAATTTTCAATTACATTGGTGGTTCAGAAGCAGGGAAGTAGGTCCCAACCTGACGTTTTTATAATCCCTGTGCTCAGAATTTGAGCACAGGGATTATAGACTGAAGTTAACGTCAGTTGCAGTGTACTTTATGGGGCTGACATTCAAAAAATAAACTAAGTGTCTTATGACTTGAAGCAACAAGTACAAACATTTTAGCGTGAAATGCTGTATAATAGAGTATTATTAGTATTACTCAGAGAATATGTGAACCTGCCCTCAGCTGTTAATACACTCTTAGAAAAATGGTTCCAAAAGGGTTCTTTGGCTGTCCCCATTGGTGTACCCTTTTTGGTTCCAAGTAGAACTATTTTTGCTTTCAGGTACAACCCTTTTGGGTCGCATGTAGAACCCTTTCCACAGAGGGTTCTACATGGAACCCAAAAGGGTTCTACTTGGAACGAAAAAGGGTTCTTCAATGGGTTTTCCTGTGGGGACAGCAGAATAACCGTTTTAGGTTCTAGATGGCACTTATTTTTCTAAGAGTGTAAGATATCAGTCTAAAGAGCCACACATATTTTGCTTTCCTCATTTTGAATTCAAATATGTGACAAAAATAGAAAACAACACCCATGTGTTAAGGATCGGACCCTTTTTTTCAATTTTCGCCTAAAATGACACACCCAAATCGAGCTGGGACAACTACATTGGGACAACTTTTATGCCTATGCAAATCTGTTTGTGAAGGTGTAAATGATAGATATTTAGATCTACGGTATAGGCCACGTTCTGTAGTATTTCCTTAGGCCACCACGTCTTAGGAAGCCTCAATAAAAGTGTTACATGTTACTATTACAAAAAGGATGTTAGAACTCATACTAGATCCATTTCTGGGACAGACCTTTGTTGGATACTGCAATGTGAACACTATTCATGTTAAATGAAAAAGAAAAACAATGATTTATTTCCATATCATTTTATTTTCATAAAACACAGAGCTCTTTTAACACTTTGTCTTGGTGATTTAACCAAAATATATTTGCTTTGATGCAGTTTAAAGTATCCGAATTAAGAGGTATTGCTCTTACAGAGTAAAAAACAATTTGTTGCTGTCCAAGAATGAAAATGCACTGCCCTTACAAGTATACTTTTTCAAATATTTTGCCCAGAACTTCAAGTATATCTAGTACAGTTTTCGGACAATATTCCGTACAACTTTTGCATAATTATTTAAACAAAATGTATAAAACATTGAAAAGCAATGCTTAGTGCCTGATTTAGTTAAGAGCACTTTGAGAAGCAGAATAAGCTTTCAAACTATTAAATAGAAAAAAAACTATCCGTTTTTAAATGTACATCATTTTATTGTAAAAACTTTAGAAAACCACAGAAAAAAGAATGGTGTTTCTTATAATAAGCAACAAAAAAGGAAAAACCCTGACCTGATGTGAAAGTATGAAAATGATGCAGTGGCCTAAGTGATAGATGGACATTAACATGTACAGTATGTAAAGACATATTGGGTCCTGCCCTTGTTCAGTGTTTTATTTCAAAAGCCAAAATAGCAACCATCAGCAGTCACCAACACTCATAAATAGAAGAGTAGGCAAGAAAGGCTCTCCTTTTCCTTAATTAAATACTGTACTACCATAATTTAGAATAGAATGATAATATGTACAAGCATTTACATGTCATGTCATGCGCCATGATACAAAAATAGAACGTTGAAAGTCAGATCCAACTTTCTCTGTTTACATGTGCCTCTTCATGTGCAGCGCAAGGTGATCGGAGCGCGAGAATGCCCTCTCGCACAAGTGGCACTGGAAAGGCCTGTGGCCGGTGTGCTTTCTATAATGACGCGTCAGCTCGTCAGACCTCGCGAATTTCCACCCGCAGCCTTCCCAATTGCAATGGTATGGTTTCTCGCCTATGGATAACAAAGAAATACAGTTTAGGCTACATGTTGTGGGTGAAATCGTTAGAAAAACGGGGCTAAAAAATTTTTTTTACATCATAGCAGATATCAACAAAAAAATATAATTACCTGTGTGTGTTCGCATGTGAGCCTTTAGGTGGGAACTCTTGGTGTAAGTCTTCCCACAGTCAGGGAATTCACAGCTGTGCGTCGCGGTGCGTTTTCTCGCCCAAAACCTGCGGCCCCGTTTAGGTTTGCTGTCTTCTGGTGCGTAGAACTCCAAAAGTGGCGATGATGGTGGTGTCAATATCAGCCCCGGCATGGACGGGTGGTGCACCCTCATGGGCTCTCTAAACATCCCGTACTCTTGCTCACCTTGGTGATGGGCGTACTGTGGTGGATATGGGGCATACTGTTGCGGGTGTGCCATGTGAGAATGCTGGTGATGAGAGCTCATCTCTGCCAAGTGACAGTCTTTGCGCCCCATCCCGTCTCGGGACACACTCTGTTGCATGTCGTGAGATGCAAACCCCTGAGCAGTATGTTGATGGTGCGCGAACGCTGTGTGCATGGAACGCATGTGTTTCTGTTCATACGTGTGTCCCATGAAGTCACCTGCCATCATGCACGACTGCTCAGTGTTTTCTGTCTTTATTTTATATCCCATGGGATGAGAGTTAGCCAGTTGAAAGTGCACTGCAGGCGCAGTGGCTGTGTTCAAGGCACGCAGTTCAGTATACTCCGGCCTGTCCGTGGCAGGCTGTTTCAGGCTGTAGTCTAGCAGTGAGTCGCTATGATAGTTCATCTCGGGGGTCAGCAGCTCGGCTACCAGACTGTGTCCGGGACTTGTGTTGAAGTTGCTGCTGCCGTATGCGTTGGGTGTAAACTGAGAGCCATCACTGTCATGCCCTGTGCTGCAGCTTTCCGGGGACTCGGGCAGTGAGTAGGAGTAAGCCTGCTGAGAAGATACGTTGTTATTGGTTCCACTTTCAGATCCAATGGTGTTGGATAAAATGAACTCTAAATCCAAGAATTTCCCCAGGTCGTCTTCATCTCTGGTCACCGCAGGTGATTCAACAATACTGAACTCAACTTCGATCTGGGATTTCAAATCGTCACCTGTTGCGCTGGTATGGAAACCATCAACTTTCCAGTCCTATAATGTAAATACAACGAAATTGGCATTCAAACATTGTTTCAGTCAAGAACCTCTTTCCGAAACAGTTATACATTTTGATTTGTGTAATAGGCTATACATATCGTCCAAATTACATAACAATGTTCAGCAAATTTCAGCTGAAGAAATGACTTAGAAAAAATTACACTTACATGGAAAATCGCAGACTGCTTCTCCTCCATAGTCGGACTGCTGGAAAACGTAGTAATCGACTGCAGCATCGCATCAGCGAGAGCCATTGCAAAATGTTATTATATTCAACCTTTTACTCCTGTCCAAATTCAGAAAGCCAAACGAAACTGTCAGATTTACCCCCAAAACATCTAACGATACGATGGGTTGCGATCCAAGTCAAACGATGTAAGTCCTGATAACTAGGGCCAGCTTGTTATAGCCCGGGACTGGGAGGACTTTGCGGGGGTGTCTCACCTGTCGACCAATAGGGTGAAGTGTTGAGGTAGGCTAACTACTCTTTTACATGTCCTGTATTGTCACCAAATGCCAGTGTCTGAATTAGCGAAATGCATTTTTAAAGTCTTACAAAATATCAAAATATGATTTAGTAAAAGCCATAGCATGTTGGGCTTAATTAAATAGGTTGTATGGGCCATATAACACTCATTCTTTTCAGTAAGTTATACTGTAGCTAAAGCTGTCATGATATTACATTTTTACAAAGCCAAGTTTATTTTGTCATTATGATTTGTGAAGTACAACTTGTACAATTGCAACAATTGCAAATCTACACTCATATTTCAATTTCATGATTAATCAATAATAATAATCATGTATTAACCATGTATTAATATGATTCTAGTAGAATATGATTCTAAACATATTATCTATTATAAGGAGATGTGTCCTACATGTATATTTATTGATATTCGTTTGAATCATTGTTCCCTTTGCTTTCCCACTCAAAACCAAGTACTTTTGAGACCTTGCCAAAACAATCCCAACCGCTCCTCATAAGATGCCATCATGTATAACCGAAGGGGGCGACACACCCTGTGCGAACCTGCTATGCAATTAGTTCAATAATCAGAGAATTTATCTGATATCATTTATCTGAAATAATGTTTCTAACGTTTCTAAACTTCAATATGACAGTATGGTCTTCTAAATTAGACCACTCACAAATACATATTTCAAGTGTTTTAAAAGAAGCAATCCTAGGCCTAACTGAGTTAAGTGGAACAACTGCCGAAAGCATTCTTTTGAAAGTTAAATATCCAGCTATTACTAGAGTTTCGTTTCACCCCTCTGTGACAGACATTATTTTCTTGCAACGATCTATGTCTAGGCCTAATGCCATTCATTTGTCTCAACGTGATCCACTAGTTGTTTAACATTGAAACAATTAGAAATGTGTGAACTCGTGCCATTAACAGGGCCATCGAAACAATGTGTTAATCTTGACAGTAGACAAAGCTGTTAGTGTACACGTGTGTTAATGACCTTTACATAAACAAGGCCATTCGTTGGCTTGATTATTATGCACATCTAGGTGCTTGGCGCATAGAGCATTACAGGGGGTTATAACATCTGCTGCGAGGCTTGCCACCCTGAAGACAAGGTTGATTTGTACAAATATGTTAGGTATTTGTACAAATATAATAAAGAATCGCATAATGTTTTTTTGTTACCTGGAAATATACAGTTTAAAGAGAAATTCAACAAATAGTGTCTTATGTTCAACATGATGTGATCAGCTGCATAAAAAATATGTGAAACTTTTGTTGAACAGCTAAGTGCCATACCTTCACGCTATATATATATATATTTAAATAGACTACATTAAACATACAATAAGGAGTTTCTAATTGAAATAAAACATTATGAGGAAGAGATATGTGTGAATCATCTTTAAAGCAGAGACTCATAACCTATCTAGAGCTCACGTGCGGAGTGGACTGCCCAATTCCTCCTATGTGTGACCATGCCTTTATACCCCGTTATTTTTAAACGTCCTACGCAAATCAGATTCCGGAGTAACCGTTGTGTCTGGAGCCAAGTGGAAATGGAGTTAGTTTCCTGAGGAAAACTGGACTTTTTTCCTTCACTTTCACTCTTCTGCGCGCCTACTACACATGCGCTCGCACGTGCTTTCTTTTTTACGGTGTCATACAGACTCAACCAGGCAATTTCATGGCTAGCAGATAGACGTTTTTGTGTTTTGGCTCAATATCAACCAAAACGAAACCAAATGTTGATGATGTTCATGATATAACTTCTACCAGCCTATTCTAAAGTGTTTATTTCTAGATTTAAAGGAACAAAAATAGAAAGCTAATTCCTAACTTGTATTATCAAATACAATATCAGCCCAAGACATCTAGGACAAATAGAAATGAAGATAAGAATGGCTGCTAAGGTCACGTTTCTCCTTTTGTATTTATCCGTGTTCAAAGAGAGTAAGTCTCCTCCTGTTTTCTAAACAATTAAGAAGATTTCAGTTTGGCAGAAAGTGCCATGGCCTACTTTCTTGGATATATTTAATTTTACTCACAAAGAAATCTATGATGCGACTTCATTTGTTATTTCGCAAACAGCTCATTACAAAAATCGTCTTGTTCTCTATGGACTGTAATTTTTCAATAACCTAAACCATATCTCACAATGACGTATTATTGTGATTATACATTTTAGCTTGCAAAATAGCATAACAGAGGTTGTGGAAAAGTATGATTTGTTTGCACACAGCTGTGGTCTCAGCGCTATGCCACTAGAATTGACAAGCCACTGACGGAGTTGACAAACAGATACTCTAGACAAACATTTTTGCTTCTAAAAAAAAAAAGTTAAATGCAAACATTTGTAAAATATGGACAAACAACCATTGAACCAGATATTTTAGCAGTCTGAGGTAGTTGACGTTTTATTGAGTTTAGAAAAACGCCAGTGAGTGGTCCACACCCATGACATGGTCATACATGTACATTATACATGCTGTTTACACAAATGGGTTTATGTCCAAAGATGTAAAAAAAAATTGCAGACTAGGCTGCATTCACACCACAAAGCACAGTTTCAATGGGCTTTGTATATGATGCATTTATTTTGACCAGATTTGGAAAATTGCATGGATGTAATGTTTCTACTAATGAATATATATGAAAAGATTCTTTAATCATGCAGGATCTGTTGCTGACAAATGTGTTTTACAAATGGGATTTAAAGAAAGGCATCATAGCATTAATTAAATTCAAATGGCAAGGAACAGTGCATTCGGAAAGTATTTAGACCCCTTGTCTTTTTCCACATTTTGTTAAATTACAGCCTTATTCTAAAATTAATCAAATAAATGTTTTTCCTCATCAATCTACACACAATACCCCATTATGACAAAGCAAAAACAGTTAAAACATTTTTTTGTAAATGTATTAAAAATAAAAATCAGAAATACCTTATTTGCATAAGTATTCAGACCCTTTGCTATGAGACTCGAAATTGAGCTCAGGTGCATCCTGTTTCCATTGATCATCCTAGAGATGTTTCTACAACTTGATTGGAGTCCACCTGTGGTAAATTCAATTGATTGGACATGATTTGGAAAGGCACACACCTGTCTACAGTATAGAAGGTCCCACAGTTGACAGTACATGTCAGAGCAAAAACCAAGCCATGAGGTTGAAGGAATTGTCTGTAGAGCTCCGAAACAGGATTGTGTCGAGGCACAATTTTTTTTTCCAGCATTGAAGGTCCCCAAGAATACAATGGCCCCCATCATTCTTAAATGGAAGAAGTTTGGAAGCACCAAGACTTCCTGGAGACTCAACTGAGCAATTGGAGGATAAGGGCCTTGGTCAGGGAGGTGACCAAGAACCTAATGGTCACTCTGACAGAGCTCCAGAGTTCCTCTCTGTAGATGGGAGAACTTTCCAGAAGGACAACCATCTCTGCAGCACTCCACCAAACAAGCCTTTATGGTAGAGTGGCCAGACGGAAGAAGCCACTCGTCCGTAAAAGGCACATGACAGCCTGCTTGGAGTTTGCCAAAAGGCACCTAAAGGACTCTCAGACCATGAGAAACACGATTCTCTGGTCTGATGAAACCAAGATTGAACTCTTTGGCCTGAATGCCAAGCGTTACGTCTGGAGGAAACCTGGCACCATCCTGATGGGTAAGCATGGTGGTGGCAGCATCATGCTGTGGGGATGTTTTTCAGGGACTGGGAGACTAGTCAGGATCGAAGGAAAGATGAATGGAGCAAAGTACAGAGAGATCCTTGATGAAAACCTGCTCCAGAGCGATCAGGACCTTAGACTGGGGCGAAGGTTCACCTTCCAACAGGACAACGACCCTAAGCACACAGCCAAGACAACGCAGGAGTGGCTTCGGGACAAGTCTCTGAATGTCCTTGAGTGGCCCAGCCAGAGCCCAGACTTGAACCCGATCGAACATCTCTGGAGAGAGCTGAAAATACCTGTGCAGTGACGCTCCCCATCCAACCTGACAGAGCTTGAGAGAATCTGCAGAGAAGAATGGGAAGAAACTCCCCAAATACAGGTGTGCCAAGCTTGTAGCGTCCTACCCAAGGAGACTCAAGGCTGTAATCAGTGCCAAAGGCCTTTCAACAAAGTATTGAGTAAAGGGTCTGAATGCTTATGTAAATGTTATATTTCAGTTTTTATTTTTTATAAATTTGCAAACATTTCTAAAAACCTGTTTTTGGTTTGGCATTATGGGGTATTTTGTGAAGATTTTTAAAATCCATTTTAGAATAAGGCTGTAACGTAACTACATGTGGAAAAAGTCAAGGGGTCTGAATACTTTCCGAATGCACTGTAGGTCTGTTTCACACCCAAAGACAACTGTCAAGATTACACATTGTGGCGTTATCAAATATTTTGTGGTTTAATCACATACATTCTACAGAATCTACTCCACGTCTTCTCTGATTGATGATGACTACCTTTTCTTTTTGAATCACTCAACATTTTGACCTGTAATTGGTTCACCCTCTCTACCACATGACTGTCAGTCATCACAAACTAAGACAGATGGACCATGTCTGTTCAAAATCAGATCAAATATCACGCTGTGTCGGCAATATGGATGTTGATTGGCAGTACAGCAGTAGTTAATTAAGGTTACTGTAGAATCCATGGCAGCCATATCACTCTTTCTACCCCATCCATAGACCATGGAGAGACATGTCTCTCTTTGGACAAAAGTGTGTTAGTGTGACCAAGTAAATATTTGTGCCCACCATCACTGCCCGCTTTCCTGTTCAATCTCCTCTTAGCCTGCTGACCATGTTATCTGTCTGAACAAGCCTAGAAGTGTAATGGGTGCGTGTTGGTGGCAGGGAAGTCAGGCGCAGGAGAACGAACTTGGTGTAAACGGAGTCCTTTAATAAGTGCTGACCAAACTCCAAAAACCAAAATATACAAAAATAACAAAGTGGGTACAAAACCCACACACCAACACATACTAGCACAATCACATACAATAAAACAATCTCTGACAAGGACATGAGGGGAAACAGAGGGTTAAATACACAACATGTAATTGATGGGATTGGAACCAGGTGTGAAGGAAGACAAGACAAAACCAATGGAAAATGAAAAATGGATCAGTGATGGCCAGAAGGTCGGTGACGTCGACCGCCAAACACCGCCCGAACAAGGAGAGGGACCGACTTCGGCGGAAGTTGTGACAAGAAGGCTTCTCTTCTCTGTCTCCTGAAGGAGACTTGACAATAACAAAGGCCAGATGAGAAAAGACTTGAGACGAGATCTCAATCACCACATGACTGGTTAAATGTCCCAACCAGGAGCCAACAGATCTGTCTGCTAGAATGAGAGAAACAGACACAGGTTACTAGTGTGTGTTCGTGTGTTATTGTGTGTGTGTTTGTGTGTGTGGACAAAGCAGAGCAGCCTGCCTAGATACCCCGTACCACAACAGTCTCAGGACAGAGCACACAATTAGAGATTTTTACTGATTGTTGTCCTGTTTCGCTTCGGAAACCTTTTTTAAAGATATTTTAATTTGAACATATTTAAAATGTTGTTGGTCCTTTCATCATGGTGTGTTGTGTTGGTCATTCGACCATCCTACATCTTTCTCTCTCTTTGATGCATGATAATAATAACCTGGAAGTGGTTGGGACATGCTGTAGTCTGTATTTCTTCTTCTTCCCCCTCTTTTCCCACTGTTCTGTTTGTCTTTCCCACTGTTCTGTTTGTCTTCCTGTAGTTTCACTCAGGCACTTTGACAAATCAATTACAATCTAATCTGGTGACTCCAGTCACTAGTAATTATCCTCCATCACAGAAGCAGAGGGAAAACCCACGCTATCTAATATAAATACGCTGCTTTGCATGACATGAAAAAGCCACACAGAAGCGCTACCTTTTCTGATATATCAAAGGAGGTGAGGCCATTGGTCAAGGAGAGAGGAAGTAGGAACAAATACAGAATCTTGGAATAATCATGGGAAAAGAAAAGCAATAACACTGGCTGGGAAATGGCCGGTTGGCTGGCTTGGTAATCAGTAATTCAGCTCTTCCTGAGCGCACACGCCTGCTTTGTTAAATAGTCTGTCTGGACTGTGCTGGAACCTGCTGGCTTTCTGTGAACATCTAGTACATTTAATATTTTTGTTTACCAAACCCCTAACTATCTATACTGAACAAAAATATAAACGCAACATGCAATAATTTCAAAGATTTTACTGAGTTACAGTTCATATAAGGAAATCTGTCAATTGAAATAAATTCATTAGGCCCTAATCTATGGATTTCATATGACTGGGCAGGGGTGCAGTCATGGGTGGGCCTTGGAGGGCTTGGGCCCACCCACTTGGTAGCCAGGCCCACCCACTGGGGAGCCAAGCCCAGCCAATCAAAATGGCTTTATTACAGACAGAAATACTCCTCAGCAACCCCCTCAGACGATCCCACAGGTGAAGAAACCGGATGTGGAGGTCCTGGGCTGTCGTGGTTACACGTGGTCTGCGATTGTGAGACCGGTTGGACGTACTGCCAAATTCTCTAAAACGTCGTTGGAGGCAGTTTATGGTAGAGAAATTAACATTCAATTCTCTGGCAACAGCTTTGGTGGACATTCTTCAGCATGTCAATTGCACGCTCCCTCTAAACTTGAGAAATCTGTGGCATTGTCTTGTGTGACAAAACTGCACATTTTAGAATGGCCTTTTATTGTCCCCAGCACAAGGTGCACCTGTGTAATGATCATGCTGTTTAATCAGTTTCTTGATATGCCACACCTGTCAGGTAGATGGATTATCTTGGCATATGAGAAATGCTCACTAACAGGAATGTAAACAAATTTGTGTACACAATTTGAGAGAAATAAGCTTTTTGTGCGTATTGAACATTTCTGGGATTTTGTTTTTCAGATCATGAAACATGGGACCAACACTTTACATGTTGCGTTTATATTTTTGTTCAGTATAGTACCCAGCATGTATAAAGTGTTTTTGTAGCATTGAGTGCTAACGAACTTCTAGTTCACACTTAATAAGATCAGGGAAGGTTGAGTGAAGGTGTATGGCACTATAATGATTCTGAAGCTGACTTGGCCTTCACTGTCTCTTTGCACAGTGGTTTTGCAGGGATGTCCATATCTTTCCACAGAGTTTTACATTCTGCTGCTTTCACTGGCTCCTGGTGGCCCCTGACCCAGCCAGGGTCCTGTTCTCAGTCACTCATCCCCCTCTTGGGTCCTTTGTCCTGGGATGTAATTGCCCTTGCCGGCTCTGTATGAACCGTTGTCTGGGGACACAAAACCGTCTCTCTGTGTGTCTGCATCTGTCTGGGGTCAAAAAGACAGCCCAAGAGGACCTGTTTCAGGCTTCCTCGCCCTCCCACTTACTAACAATAGGGGAAATACCTGGAAAAAAATACTGCACTGATTTCAGTTGGAAAACTGAAATACATCAGGAAAAAACACTCATGACGCTAAAGATAACACCTGGATCTAAACAACCAGCTTTTTGTCTGCAGACTTGGCACTTTCCTTACAAAACTCACAGCACAACAACAATGTTCCATTTTGTGTTATTGTCATGGATAGTTCTAAAATATAATTATCCTTGAGATACAGTAGCTGGGTCATCCCATGAATAGAGTACATTTTGGACAGCAGTGGCCCACCATTAGGGTGTTAAGGGCGGTGCCCCACTTGTGATTGAATTTTTATATTTTTTTAAATAAGGGAAATTATTTTTATAAAAAAGTAAATACAGTACCAGTCAAAAGTTTGGACACACCTACTCATGCAAGGGTTTTTCTTTATTTTTCACTATTTTCTACATTGTAGAATAATAGTGATGTCACGATTCTATAAGACAGAACCCAGAAGCAGACCAGGACAAGGTGAGTAAAATGAAGGTGAGTATTTATTGGTAGTCTTGATGTGTAATTTGAGTGATCCAGGAGACGGAGCGGCAGCGGAGGTGAGTTGATGAGAGTAAATGGGTTGATCCAATGAAGTCACTGAATCCACCGACGGCCAGGCAAGGGAGTTGAATGTTCCGGGAGAATGACTGTACACAGAGTAAACGGGAGTGAGTAACCAGTAACAAGCACAAAACAACAAATCTATCTCAGGAAACATGAGGCTGATACACTGGCACAACATACTGTTCATTGCTAACGATCCGGCAGGGAATGGATGTCAGCTCAGGGTTTAAGAAGAGGTGAAGATCAGGACCAGGTGTGCAGAAGGTTGATGAGATGCAGGTAATAAATAGATCTCCCGCCTAACCTCGTTGCCTGGCAACCAGACAGGGTGCGTTCAGGAACCTTAGACCACACTTAAACAAAAACAGTCATCTCAGGCAGAAACAGACTCAGGAAGCGGGATTCCTGACAAGTGAAGACTTCAAAACTATGAAATAACACATAGGGAATCATGTGGTAACCAAAAAAGTGTTAAACAAATCTAAATAGATTTTATATTTCAGATTCTTCAAAGTAGCCAGCCTTTGCCTTGATGACAGCTTTGCACACTCTTGGCATTCTCTCAAACAGCTTCATGAGGTAGTCACCTGGAATGCATTTCAATTAATAGGTGTGCCTTGTTAAAAGTTAATTTATGGAATTTCTTACCTTCTTAATGCATTTGAGCCAATCAGTTGTCTTGTGACAAGGTAGGGGTGGTATACAGTAGATAGCCCTATTTGGTAAAAGTTCATGTCTATATTATAGCAAGAACAGCTCAAATAAGCAAAGAGAAATGACAGTCTGTCTTTACTTTAAGACATGAAGAGCTGTCAATCCAGAAAATGTAAAGAACTTTGAAAGTTTCATCAAGCTCTATGATGAAATAGGCTCTCATGAGGACCGCCACAGGAAACAAAGACCCAGAGTTACCTCTGCTGCAGAGGGTAAGTTCATTAGAGTTAACTGCACCTCAGATTGTAGCCCAAATAAATGCTTCACAGAGTACAACTAACAGACACATCTCAACATCAACTGTTCAGAGGAGATTGCGTGAATCAGGCCTTCATGGCCGAATTGCTGCAAAGAAACCACTACTAAAGGACACAAATAATGAGAAGAGACTTGCTTTGTCCAAGAAACAGACCGGTGGAAATCTGTCCTTTGGTCTGATGAGTCCAAATTGGAGTTTTTTTGGTTCCAACCGCCATGTCTTTCTGAGATACAGAGTAGTTGAGCAGATTATCTCCGCATGTGTGGTTCCGACTGTGAAGCATGGAGGAGGTGTGATGGTGTGGAGGTGCTTTACTGGTGACACTGTCAGGGATTTATTTAGAATTCAAGGCACACTTAACCAGCATGGATACCACAGCATTCTGCAGCGATACTCCATCCTATCTGGTTAGCGCTTAGTGGCACAATCATTTGTTTCTCAACAGGACCCAAAACACACCTCCAGGCTGTGTAAGGGCTATTTTACCAAGGAGAGTGATGGAGTGCTGTATCAGATGACCTGGCCTCCACAATCACCCGACCTCAACCCAATTGAGATGGTTTGGGATGATTTTGACTGCAGAGTGAAGGAAAAGCAGCCAACAAGTGCTCAGCATATGTGGGAACACCTTCAAGACTGTTGGAAAAGCATTCCTAATGAAGCTGGTTGAGAGAATGCCAAGAGTGTGCAAAGCTGTCATCAAGGCAAAGGGTGGCTACTTTTAAGAATCTAAAATCAAAAATATTTGTTTAACACTTTTTTGGTTACTACATGATTCCATATGTGCTATTTCATAGTTTTGATACCGTCACTATTATTCTACAATGTAGAAAATAGTAAAAACAAAGAAAAACCCTGGAAAAACCCTGTGTCCAAACTTTTGACTGGTACTGTATACAGTTGAAGTCGAAACTTTACATACACCTTAGCCAAATACATTTAAACTCTGTTTTTCCACAATTCCTGAAATGTAATCCTAGTAAACATTCTAAGGTCAGTTAGGATCACCACTTTATTTTAAGAATGTCAAATGTCAGAATAATAGTAGAGAGAATGATTTATTTCAGCTTTAATTTCTTTCATCACATTCCCAGTGGGTCAGAAGTTTACATACACTCAATTAGTATTTGGTAGCATTGCCTTTAAATTGTTTAACTTGGGTCAAACGTTTCAGGTAGCCTTCCACAAGCTTCCCACAATAAGTTGGGTGAATTTTGTCCCATTCCTCCTGACAGAGCTGGTGTAACTGAGTCAGGTTTGTAGGCCTCCTTGCTTGCACACGCTTTTTCAGTTCTGTCCACAAATATTCTATAGGATTGAGGTCAGGGCTTTTTAATGGCCACTCCAATACCTTGACTTTGTTGTCCTTAAGCCATTTTGCCAGAACTTTGGAAGTATGCTTGGGGTCATTGTCCATTTGGAAGACCCATTTGCGACCAAGCTTTAACTTCCTTACTGATGTCTTGAGATGTTGCTTCAATATATCCACATAATTTTCCTTCCTCATGATGCCATCTATTTTGCGAAGTGCACCAGTCCCTCCTGCAGCAAAGCACCCCCACAACATGAAGCTGCCACCCCCCGTGCTTCACGGTTGGGATGGTATTCCTCGGCTTGCAAGCCTCCCCCTTTTTCCTCCAAACATAACGATGGTCATTATGGCCAAACAGTTCTATTTTTGTTTCATCAGACCAGAGGACATTTCTCCAAAAAGTACAATCTTTGTTCCCATGTGCAGTTGGAAACCATAGTCTGGCTTTTTTATGGTAGTTTTGGAGCAGTGGCTTCTTCCTTGCTGAGCGGCCTTTCAGGTTATGTCGATATAGGACTCATTTAACTGTGGATATATATTGTACCTGTGTCCTCCAGCATCTTCACAAGGTCCTTTGCTGTTGTTCTGGGATTGATTTGCACTTTTCGCATCAAAGTACATTCATCTCTAGGAGACAGAACGCGTCTCCTTCCTGAGCGGTATAACTGCTGCGTGGTCCCATGGTGTTTATACTTGTGTACTATTGTTTGTACAGATGAACGTGGTACCTTCAGGCGTTTGGAAATTGCTCCTAAGGATGAACCTGGCTTGTGGAGGTCTACAATTGTTTTTCTGAGGTCTTGGCTGATTTCTTTTGATTTTCCCATGATGTCTTTAAAAATATATATATTTCACCTTTATTTAACCAGGTAGGCAAGTTGAGAACAAGTTCTCATTTACAATTGTGACCTGGTCAAGATAAAGGAAAGCAGTTCGACACATACAACAACACAGAGTTACACATGGAGTAAAACAAATATACAGTCAATAATACAGTAGAAAAATAAGTATATATACAATGTGAGGAAATGAGGTGAAATAAGGGAGGTAAAGGCAAAAAAGGCCATGGTGGGAAAGTAAAAACAATATAGCAAGTAAAACACTGGAATGGTAGATTTGTAGTGGAAGAAAATGCAAAGTAGAAATATAAATAATGGGGTGCAAAGGAGCAAAATAAATAAATAAATACAGTAGGGGAAGAGGTAGTTGTTTAGGCTAAATTATACATGGGCTATGTACAGGTGCAGTGATCGGTGAGCTGCTCTGATAGCTGGTGCTTAAAGCTAGTGAGGGAGATACGTTTTTCCAGTTTCAGAGATTTTTGTAGTTCGTTCCAGTCATTGGCAGCAGAGAACTGGAAGGAGAGTCGGCCAAAGGAGGAATTGGCTTTGGGGGTGACCAGAGAGATATACCTGCTTGAGCGCGTGCTACAGGTGGGTGCTGCTATGGTGACCAGTGAGCTGAGATATGGGGGGACTTTACCTCGCAGGGTCTTGTAGATGACCTGGAGCCAGTGGGTTTGGCGACGAGTATGATGTGAGGGCCAGCCAACGAGAGCGTACAGGCCGCTGTGGTGGGTAGTATATGAGGCTTTGTTGACAAAACGGATGGCACTGTGATAGACTGCATCCAGTTAATTGAGTAGGGTATTGGAGGCTATTTTGTAAATGACATCGCCGAAGTCGAGGATCGGTAGGATGGTCAGTTTTACGAGGGTATGTTTGGCAGCATGAGTGAAGGATGCTTTGTTGCGAAATAGGAAGCCAATTCTAGGTTTAACTTTGGATTGGAGATGTTTGATGTGAGTCTGGAAGGAGAGTTTACAGTCTAACCAGACACCTAGGTATTTGTAGTTGTCCACATATTCTAAGTCAGAACCGTCCAGAGTAGTGACGGGCGGGCAGGTGCGGCCAGCGATCGGTTGAAGAGCATGCGTTTAGTTTTACTTGTATTTAAGAGCAGTTGGAGGCCACGGAAGGAGAGTTGTATGGCATTGAAGCTTGTCTGGAGGGTTGTTAACACAGTGTCCAAAGAACGGCCAGAAATGTCAAGCAAAGAGTCACTGACTTTGAAGGTAGGCCTTGAAATACATCCACAGGTACACCTCCAATTGACTCAAATGATGTCAATTAGCCGATCAGAAGCTTCTAAAGCCATGACATCATTTTCTGGAATTTTCCAAGCTGTTTAAAAGCACAGTCAATTCAATGTATGTAAACTTCTGACCCACTGGAATTGTGATACAGTGAATGATAAGTGAAATAATCTGTCTGTAAACAATTGTTGGAAAAATTACTTGTGTCATGCACAAAGTAGATGTCCTAACTGACTTGCCAAAACTATAGTTTGGTAACAAGAAATTTGTGGAGTGGTTGAAAAACGAGTTTTAATGACTCCAACCTAAGTGTATGTAAACTTCCGACTTTAACTGTATATATAACATAATTCATGGATTATCTTTAAAATGCTTATAACGGTGCAGTAAATGTGTCCAGTTTCCTGTTGCAAAAAGCTATTGTTCAAAACAGGCTGTTCAGTTACTTACTACACTTCCCCTCAGTGACTGCCAGCAGCAGCAGATCCGCCTCCGTGGGCACATAGCCGTGCATAGATTGCTTGAATTGTGTTGCCAGCTATTTTCTATGAGGGGAAACTGCCAATAAATCACAGGATTTCAAAGTATAAATTATAACAGCACCAAGTAAATGGGCAATCCTGAGATGCTCAAATGTTCGTCCGTTCAGTCAGAACTTCGGGGTCTGCTCTAATCCTCTCCCTCCAATGAGTCTCTCATGCCAAAGGCATACTTC
Organism: Salmo trutta; assembly: GCF_901001165.1. Taxonomy (NCBI): domain Eukaryota; kingdom Metazoa; phylum Chordata; class Actinopteri; order Salmoniformes; family Salmonidae; genus Salmo; species Salmo trutta. The sequence goes on along the minus strand of NC_042987.1, from coordinate 22,022,405 downwards.
CACATGTGAGACAAGATCTACTCTATCACGTACAGATGGTGCTAAAACAAAAAGTAAATTGTAAATAAATAATCATAACAGTCATGGGAGCCTAGGACAACTACATCCAACAAAAGTCTAAGGACAGAGGGATACACTAGCTAGAACCTTTTCATTGCAGATCTTGTAGGACAAAAAAAGCATGGCCAATTGTAGTATTTTCCCCGGTGTTCATCATGTTCTACTGTAGGTGACAGGGCGACATGTTATGTGGTCTAAAACAGTATAAAACTGGGTGTATCACAAAGCATCATCAAATTAATTAGCCTGCTACAGTAATTGTTGGGAACATTGAGAAATAGTTTGGTGGATTTTTTATTTTTTTGTCAAATTACCCAGTTATCTTTGACAAGCAGCTTGCTAGCCAGTTAGCTCCCATGCCAATTTCAAGTCTTTCTAAACTAATATCTGACTAACTCGGAAATATTACGTTATTTCAGAATGAAAGTTAACTGGCTGGTGCATCATGCTTTGTGACATTATGTTAACTCGCTATCCCCAGTTAGATAATGTGTTTTCACTTATTGCGTATGCATGCTTGTTGCATTCTCCATGGTGCACTCGTTCATTTGTGAGCTGGCTGCTCATTCTAAATAGTATTATCTAATCTGCTCAAAACAGTGGCAACATGTGCAGCAGTGGTCATTCGGTTTTTGACATGCAAAAGTGAAATAGGCGTATTTATGCTGTTGTTTAAATGTACAGATCGCTTTATATATTTTCTCAAAGAAACTACCAGTAGTTTGAAAACATGCCATGATATTTCTGTCATGGTGCTTTGTTGACAACTCCAACCACCTCATGCCCCAGGTATTCAGCCAATCAGCGGCCACCACTGATTTTGGGTAGTGTAACTTAGTAAAAAATAAAAAATGTTCACCTAATTTTAACATTCTGTCATAAAGACCACATGTTCAACTTCATAGAAAACATGTTTTCTACTGAAAAGGGATGCAAAATGTAATCTATTCATGGAACAAGCCAGCTACTAGTTGAAAACGGACCCATCTGTAGCAACTGAGATGGTTGGTGTGATGGTTAGCAGTTATTGCCCTGGAGGTTGAGGAGAGTGTGTTTCTACAGCTGTACTGCACTGTGCATTATTTTACAGTTCTGAAAAAGGTGTACATTTTCAGTTGTTTTTCTCAAAAGAGAAACCCGTTTATAATGATAGGGCTTTCTATTAATGGAAACCGAAGAGCTATAAAACACACACCAGGCCTACTGATGAGATATCTTCTCTATGTCCATTTTTTTTTAAACCTAGTGTTACTGAATGATTGTTTAGAAATGATAGTCAGATGGTTCATTTTGTTCGATATCAGCTAATGTGTTGCAGTTGTCTGGATACAATCAATTAACTTTGGCTATAGACATTATGTAAAATCCTTGCTCTCTTTTTTGTACATTCCCTACAGTGCCTCCAGAAAGTATTCACACCCCTTCACTTTTTCTACATTTTGTTGTGTTACAGCCTGAAGTCAAAATGTATTAAATTGAGATGTTGTGACACTGGTCTACACACAATACTCCATAATGTCAAAGTGGAATTATGTTTTTAGACATCTTTACAAATTAATAAAAAATGAAAAGCTGAAATGTCTTGAGTCAAAAAGTATTCAACCCCTTTGTTATGGCAAGCTGAAATAAGTTCAGGAGTAAAAATGTGCTTAACAAGTCACATAATAAGTTGCTTGGACTCTGTGCAATAATAGTGTTTAACTTGTTTTTTCATTACTATGTCATCTCTGTACCCCACACATACAATTATCTGGAAGGTCCCTCAGTCGAGCAGTGAATTTCAAATACAGATTCAACCACAAAGACCAGGGAGGTTTTACAATGCCTCACAAAGATGGGTACCGATTGGTAGATGGGTAAAAAATGAAAATAAGTAGACAGTGAATATCCCTTTGAGCATGATGCAGTTATTACGTTCACTTTGGATGGTCTATCAATACACCCAGTCACTGCAAAGATACAGGTGTCCTTCCTAACTCAGTTGCCGGAGAGGAAGGAAACTGGTCAGGGATTTCACCATGAGGCCAATGGTGACTTTACAGTTACAGAGTTTAATGTCTGTGATAGGAGAAATTTGAGGATGGATCAACAACATTGTAGTTACTCCACAATACTAACCTAAATGACCGTGTGAAAAGAAGGAAGCCTATACAGAATAAAAAATATTCCAAAACATGCATCCTGTTTGCAATAAGGCACTAAAGTAACATGCTGACCAAACCACACGCGCGCGCATGTTGGTTTTATACCCCCACACCAGACATGATCAGGACACGCAGGTTGAAATATCAAAACAAACTTTGAACCACGGACAGGTCGAAAACCATTAAACATTTATGGCAATTTAGCTAGCTAGCTTGCTGTTGCTAGCTAATTTGTCCTGGGATATAAACATGGGTTGTTATTTAACCTGAAATGCACAAGGTCCTCCACTCCAACCATTAATCCACAGATAAAACTGTAAACTGAATTTGTTTCTCATCATCTCTCCTCCTTCCTTCAGGCTTCTTTTTCTTCTTTGGACTTTATATGGCGGTTGGCAACCAACTTTATGGTGCATTACTACAACCGACTGGAGTGTGGACATCAGTTAATCTTTCAATCACCCACGTGGGTATCTGCTCCTAAAAACTAATGAGGAGACGGCACGTGGGTATATGCTCCTAAAAACCAATGAGGAGATTTGAGAGGCAGGACTTGTTCTATTTTAACACCTTGCCACACAGACTCTCACGCAATGATTGAATAACATGTATGCGTACATTTATTTTGCAACGCTTGCGAACGCAACGTGTCCGGTCTGGTCAGCATGTAATACTGCAAAAAATGTGGCAAAGAAATTAACCTTATGTCCAGAACACAAAGCGTCATGTTTGGGGAAAATCAACACAACACATCACCCTGTACCACTCTTCATATTTTCAAGCATGGTGATGGCTGCATCTTGTTATGGGTATGCTTGTTTTCCGCAAGGGAGGTTTTTTTTTAGAATAAAAAGAAACATAATAGAGCGAAGCACAGGCAAAATCCTAGATGAAAACCTGGTTCAGTGTGCTTCCCAACAGACAAATTCACCTTTCAGCAGGAGAACCTAAAACAAAAGGCCAAATATACACTGGAGTTTCTTGCCAAGACAACATTGAATGTTCCTGATTGGCCTAGTTACAGTTTGGACTTAAATAAGCTTGAAAATCTATGGCAAGTACAAATATTGTACAATCCAGGTGTGCAAGACTCACAGATGTAATTGCTGCCAAAGGTGATTCTAAAAGGTATTGACTCATGGGTCTGAATACATATGTAAATGAAATATTTCTGTATTTATTTTTCAATACATGTCAAATCTCCCTAGGAGAGGTGGGTGTGAAGTCAGGCTCAGAATAATGTAGAGATGGCATTTAATCAAGAGTCCATATTAGCACAGGACCAAACAAGCGGCCCACCAAACGATCCGGAACACAGTCCAGGAAAAATACACCTGTCTAAATGAACAAAATAAATCGCAACCCAAACAAACAACAGGGACACACAAACAATCCCGCACAAAACCACTCAGGTAGGGCGAGATTAAATACCCCACTAACGAACCTAAACTCGACCCAGGTGATAACACAAGACAGACAAAACCAAACGAAAACGAAAAAGGATCGGTGGCAGCTAGTAGACCGGCAACGACGACCGCCGAGCGCCGCCAGAACAGGGAGAGGAGCCACATTCGGTGGAAGCCGTGACAATACATTTGCAAATATTTCTAAAAACATGTTTTCACTTTGTCATTATGGGGTATTGTGTATAGATGGGTGAGAAAATAAAATAAATGTTATCCATTTGGAATTCAGGCTGTAACACAAGAAAATGTGAAATAAGTGAAGGGGTATGAAAACGTTCTGAAGGCACTGTAAGTACACTATTAATGGCTCTCTCTTGCTGGGTAAAACAAACTCATATTGACAGTTGACAGAATAATCCTGGGTAGTTCATCAGAGCAGACTTGTGGCACTGCTCCTGAACCAAACAGGTGGAACCGGTCCATCCTATAATCCTGCAGGTTGCCATGGAAGCCTTTGGGCTGCTAATAGGCAGATGCCCAGAGAGACTCTGTGATAGCTGCAGGATCGGTGGTTCTCTGTCTGCTTTACCCTAACTGTTACCCATTCACACTTGACCTGACTGAGCTGAAACCTTTGTGGATAGTGTACCACATGCTAATATTATGCTCATTGGACATAGACTTTCTGGCATTGTCACCCACAATTATTTCCTTAGCCCACTGAGCTGAGAGCAACATGGATAGTAAAATAGATAGTTTGGGATTTTGGCAATGAGGCCCTTTATCTACATCCCCAGATTCAGATTAACTTCTGGATACACTTTTTATGTATGTGCTTGCAGTTTGAAGGAAGTTGCTAACTCAAATTAGCACAATTGCTAACTAGTGTTAGCGCAATGACTGGATGAGGCATTTAAAATAGATTTTCAAATATCTAGCCTATGTTCTTCATCCGCATTTCCATTGTAATTTCCATTCCATTGTCACTGTTGAAGGGATGTTGAGACAGAAATTCAATATATCACAGTCAGTGGGGTTTATTGCAGTGATACTCATGCCCATTCTAATGACTACCAGGTGTAAGTATAAGTACTCTACATGCCCTTGTCGACAAACACCTCACTAGTTTAATACGGTTCCCTGTGAAACCAATGCATATACTCAGTTGTCAATGGGGTTGCCATTGTCATGTTGAGTGTCGTGGGACAAAGCAAGGCCCTTATCCACAACAGAGACTCTGGGATGTCTATTTTATCAGATGTGTGTGTCATTGCCTTTCTATTATTCACAAGAATCTCAAGAGACTGACCATTCACTGAAAAGAGCTTTTTAACATTACAATTGTTAATAGCACATTTTTTATACAGTATTTATCTTTTTGTTAAGACACTCAAATGAGCATCCTGTGTGTGGTTTTGGTACTCTACAGTATGGTAGCTAATGCCGTTGGGTGAAGGAACAAACTGGAACAAAGCCATTGTATCATCTGAGAAGCCAAATATTGTCTTTACAACAAACACTTTTTATTTAATTTTTTTTATTTAACCTTTATTTAACTAGGCAAGTCAGTTAAGAACAAATTTGTATTTACGACGGCCTAGGAACAGTGGGTTAACTGCCTTGTTCAGGGACAGAACGACAGACTTTTACCTTGTCAGCTCTGGGATATATTCTAGGCTACCTGCCGCCCCAAAAGGCTACTTAGGCTACCTGCCACCCTTGGCTACCTGCCGCCCTATACTTACAAGAAATTAATTGCAGTCTTTGCCCGGGGCCAAGCTGTGGGTTTTTAGGTTAAACCATTGGGTGTAAAACTCCCATAGTCGAAACCTGGCAATGTTCACACTCATGTGGCTTTTGATTTTAAACCCTGACACCCGGTCCTATTGCCCATTGGCCCAATGTATTTGTGATGTTAAAGATATAGAGTGAGAGCACGTGAATGCCCATGCCCTGGCATGTCTTGGGCATGTGACATGGCTGAGCAGGCTGTCAGGTACAGAAGGAGCCTACTCAGGTGATATGTGCTCTGCTCTGTGCTCTGTTCTCCAGGCCCCGGGAATGAACATGACTCATTCAACCTAGTTTCAAGGAGAATGACAGTTGTCAACACTCTCAAGTGAATTTGTATGTTGAGCGCAATATAGACTTATCAGTAGAAAACATACACACCCTTGAGTGGCTACATGGTGATGGCCAAACAGGAGGGAAATACATGACTTTTTTTGATTGATTTATATCTGGTTTATAAAGCTGAAACGTGTCTGTATGCAGATACTTGTTGAGCTGTATAGCAAACACGTAAATTGTAGGGTTGGCATTATATAATCTATGAATTTGGTAATTTTTAACATACTTTTGTGATGTAGGGTACTGTTTGAATCTTGTGCATGGCTCTGCTGAAGTAAGCTGTTTCATAATTTTATTATCTAATGCCTCCCCTTTTCACCAAGTCTACTGTAAATTCAATCTGTTGGCCTTTGAAATGCTGACAGGAAGATGAGCCTGTTATTTAACCGATTATGAGATTTAGAACTGAATTCCCTTCAGGTGTTTGAAAGAGCAAGTGCTCAGTGTTACTTGTCACACACAAGCTCCTCCCCTCATATTCAAACTAGTAATTAGAGCTGGCATTGGTTAGACACGATTTATGTCAGCATTTTGGATACAATTTTGATAAAACCTTGTAAAAAGATTTCCTTTGATGTCTTTATTCATTTTTTGCTACTGTTACTTTACAGAATATCTCATACAAAACTACACATGACGTGACAGCATTCAGTAGCCCTTATGCCATGCAACTACTGGAAAACATCCTTTGGTACAGAATGAAGTTACTCAGCTGTACATTGTAACTGCTCTGATAAGGTGCATGAGACAATGCATGAATATTCCATTTGTATATTTACTATTTGCTGCTTTCATGTAATTGCACCAAGGAATTAAAATGATTTGTTAATACGTAGCATCTATACAAATTAATGTAAAACATGACCCAAAACAGAATAGAGAACACACATTACAATATAGCTAATTATTAGGCTACAACTAATTCACATTAGAATGTTTTTGGTGATGCAACTGCAATCTAACAAAAGCAGGAACACTTCTTAAAAGAGGCCAAGCCTGTTCCACGGGAACACAGAGATCACCAGTCTATCATTCGGACCAGTTAATGAAAGTCTTAATTGGAATGGTGAACAGGATAAGCCTGGCCCAGGGCTAGATTAACAGAATTATAGTGCTGCTCACAGCTATTATCTCCTCATCCATAAAATATGACTGGCATCTCCCATATTAGGGCCAAGCCATGTCACCTTCTGGAAGATTGATGTAACACGGCCATGTTGACAACGTGATGTGATCATGTTAATAACCTGTTGATTCAAATGACAGACTCAATAATAATTTGTTCTGAGAAAGTTCTCTCAAACAAAACATTTAAGGCATTCACAGTTATGTCTTGTACACTGAAATCTTCCAGTTTTCTCCATAGGAGGAATGTTTTCTTCCATACATCTAATGTATCATTATCTATAGACATGCTAAAGACTCAGACATGAGTGAAACAGATGTAAAGGTAAATGGGTCCACTACAGATAACAGTGTTTGTCCTGGTCTCCTCTAACAGTCTGTAAACAGTTTTGGGTCATAAACACTCCTCAGAAAAGCGTGACTAAGTGCAGAAGTTAGGACATGCTGGACAGGAGTAGACAACATGAATCATTGATTTTTTAAAGACACTGTAGTGGTTGTCCATCATTATGCGTAGGCATTATTGAATCCAAGATGTTAATACCAGACATACAAGTGTAGATGTCATCTGGTGGTGTGACTTTCTGGTGACTGGAGTTTCAGTCTCCACTCCCCCAGACCTGAGAGGTTTGGACACAGTTCCCTGGGGGAAAGAGATTAGTATAATGGGGACGGGAATAATTGTTTGTCTTCAACAAATTCTATAGAGCAGCTGCTGATTATAAAGCCGCTCTTATGGTAGATCTCTCTACCATAGTGTGTTTCACATTCGTCCGTAAAGAACAAGTGAAAAGAGGTTGGAGCGCAAAGCTTCTCCTTGAGCAGTGTCATTCTTTCTGAGAATTCACTCTGCCTATCACATAGACCTGGAGCCTGGGGAGAGTGGTCGTAGCCCCTTATCTGGCAGTCCCTCTTGTGTTTCCGTTGGTGCTGAAGCGCTATCTCCACCTGCCTTTGGCCTGACCGGCCTGTGTACGAGCGATAGCTGTACCGTCGATTAGCAGGAGCAGCCACACACTCCAGCTAGCTACAAGATGTTCTTCTAATACCAAGCTGTCATCAGCAGGACCTGCTGTACTTCTTAGCAAGACAGTACTGAGACGTGGGGTCTCAATAGGTAATTTTATATTTTAGTCATTTTGCAGACGCTCTTATCCGGAGCGAGGTGAGACAGCCACATTTCACAGTCATACATTTTTCCTCAATAAAAAAGTTATCAGCTAGTTATCAGTGCTAGTAGGAAAAGACAAATGCGGTAGATCCGGCTCTGTGGTTCCAACGGTTTGTTACATAGCCTTCTTATAGACGAATCTAAAATGGGTCCTAACCAATCTACCACAACATAATAATCTTGTTGGTGGGTTATCTTGTTTCTTGGTAGAATGTCAGTTGTGACAGTTTGGATTCTAAATCGGTCCTCTACTCTGACCATCTGAATCATCGTAGAAAGAAATTTCAGTAACAACATAATTCACTAACAAGGACGTCCTGTTTATCATAACATGCTGGTACACCTCAAGAGCCATGTGGTTTCATACCATATAGTTTATCTCACCAAAACAGTTCCTGAAAAGACAATACTGACTGGGGTAAGGATCAGGTCACAAAGTCCTTCACCTCAGACATATCTGCATGGATTACTAGATGCCGGTCAAAGGGAACAGTAGGCCCATCAGCATGCCAGACATCTCTGTAGTCAGACAACAACTGGGCATACGACAAGAGAATGCGAAACAACAATCAGGCAGCAGAAGAAGTCAGATAGTTGTCTGTACATCTCTCCAGAAAAAAACTCATCCTGGCGTAACTTCTTCAACTCTTAAGCTGTGTACTGGGCATATCATTTCCTCTTTACAGATATGGAGGTAGAGATCAGGCCAGAATGGAGCACCACTGTCAATGTACAAAACCAGGTGCGCAACTTTCACTGGGGATGTCCCACCCCACATTCTGAAATTGCCCCCAGTTTTATCATTGGAATGTGATACACAATTAGGCAAGGGCGTGCTTTAGGACCACGCGGACGCCTCTGAGCGGTCGGGTAGGCTGTTTGGAGTGTTTATCTGACTGGATAAAAAAATTAAAATAAATAATAATAATAATAACTTTTAAAACCAACTTCTAAAACCAAAGTTGTGCCACTGTACAAAACTGACTTCTTATTGCTATGCTATAGCAATATAGTTGATGCATATTTGCATGACTTCAATGTTATTCAAGGTTTGAGCAGAGATGACTTATAGAATGATGAGTTGTGCACATTCATTTGATGTAGCATTGAAAGAGGCGCTCTCAGAACCACATTTATTGAAGACCAAAAGCCATGCTAGATCATGAATAAAAAAATTTGGGAGCAAAAGTTGATGGCGTATACTTTTTGATGGTGAGAAAATTGAATTTGAGATGTGGAGATTCTTCATGCCTGAGGATCATAATCATGTCCAAATTGCATAATTTCTGTTAATTCAGTAGATATTCAAATTAATGCATTACACCTATTGTACATTTTGTTTGATTATGTTCTTCCCATTCTTCTCTGCAGATCCTCTCAAGCTCTGTCAGGTTGGATGAGGAGCGTTGCTGTACAGCTATTTCCAGGTCTCTCCAGAGATGTTCGATCGGGTTCAAGTCCAGGCTCTGGCTGGGCCACTCAAGGACATTCAGAGACTTGTCCCGAAGCCACTCCTGCCTTGTCTTGGCTGTGTGCTTAGGGTCGTTGTCCTGTTGGAAGGTGAACCTTCGCCCCAGTCTGAGGTCCTGTGCACTCTGGAGCAGGTTTTCATCAAGGATCTCTCTGTACTTTGCTCCATTCATCTTTGCCTCGATCCTGACTAGTCTCCCAGGCCCTGCCACTGAAAAACATCCCCACAGCATGCTCTGACATGCACTGTCAACTGTGGGACCTTATATAGACAGTTGTGTGCCTTTCCAAATCATGTCAAATCAATTGAATTTACCACAGGTTGATGTCAATCAAGTTGTAGAAACATCTCAAAGATGATCAATGGAAACAGGATGCACCTGAACTCAATTTCGAGTCTCATAGCAAAGGGTCTGAATTTTTATGTAAATAAGGTATTTCAGTTTTATTTTTTTTTATACATTTGCAAAAAGTCAACAAACTTATTTTCCCTTTGTTATTATTGGGTATTGTGTGTAGATTGCTGAAAAAAACTAATATTGAATCAATTTTAGAATAAGGCTGTAATGTAACAAAATGTGAAAAAAGTCAAGGGGTCTGAATACTTTCCAAAGGCACTGTACAAAACTAGAGGTCCACATTTCTTGTTAAACCATATAATTGTTTGGGGAAAAACGGTAGCCAGCCAGCCCTGTAGCCAGCCCTGTACCCTGTTCCTGCCTTATTGTAAAACAGATCTGAGGCTCCTTGCTGTCCCCAGGGATGTGGAAATGAGATGTGACAGCCTTATGTCACAACTGGGACCTGAACTAAGCCCCTACACAAACACACACCGAGCGACACCATGCCAGTTCCCATACCGGACCACAGACCACACAATTCGCCAGTGTAATCAATGGAAAAGCAGAAAGCAAATTGCCATATTCCACAGGTCCTTCTCCAGAAATGGCGCCCATGATAAGATCGTGCCATGACCACATGAATAGAAAAACCAACATCTAATAATCCAATTTAGGCTGATGGGGATGGGGGTGAGATAATGAAACCTGCATCCAAGCTGTATCACAACCGGCTGTGATTGGGAGTCCCATAGGGCGGCGCACAACTGGCCCAGCGTCGTCCGGGTTTGGCCGGTGTAGGCCGTCAATGTAAATAAGAATTTGTTGTTAACTGACTTGCCTAGTTAAACAGAGGTTACATTTTTTTATAAAAAATAAAAAAATGAGCCCATTTTCAATGTTCACAGCCACTGGCAAAAACATAGTGTATTTTCTTTGGCAGAAGCCGAGAGTAAGGTTCTGCCTTAAAAGGCCCACATCCTGTGAGGCTCTTTCTTGGAGATTCTCTTTGGAGGGCGGTGGATGACAGTTTGAGTTATAGAAATGTTGTGAGTCATTGACGCAGCTGACAAAGGCTTTGAAATAGGTGTTCAAGACATGTGTCTATTATTACAGACTGGGCAGAACTCTCTCAGTAAAGCAGTGAAACCTGCAAATGGATAAGCAGTAGAACACTCAAGTCAGAAATCCACAGTGAACTTTGGGTGGTCCAAGAAAATGTCAGACAAAAATGAGTCATCCTAGCATGTTGTGTTCTGCTCAAAATATAATTCTTGTTTGGTTCACATCAATTTCTATAGTGTGCTTGTTACTGCAAGATGAAAAAATTGTCAAAATAGATATAGAACTCTGCTCTTTCTGCAAACTATCTTTCCCGTCTCTTTCCTTCAGTGACAATGATTCATTCACCATTTCAAAAGTACAGTATTAGATCTTATCAAAGCTACGTTCCTGAGCAAGGCTTTATAAAAATAGCAGTCATCATCAGGGCCGAAGCTACATATGAGGACATCGAGGTCCGGAGTTCTGTAAAAATACAATTATATATAATGTATACAATTGAAGTCGGAAGTTTACATACACTTAGGTTGGAGTCATTAAAAGTAGTTTTTCAACCCCCCCACAAACTATAGCTTTGGCAAGTCGGTTAGGACATCAACATTGTGCATGACACAAGTAATTTTTCCAACAATTGTTTACAGACAGATTATTTCACTTATAATTCACTGTATCACAATTCCAGTGGGTCAGAAGTTAACATACACTAAGTTGACTGTGCCTTTAAACAGCTTGGAAAATTCCAGAAAATGATGTCATGGCTTTAGAAGCTTCTGATAGGTTAATTGACATAATTTGAGTCAATTGGAGGTGTACCTGTGGATGTATTTCAAGGCCTACCTTCAAACTCAGTGCCTCTTTGCTTGACATCATGGGAACATTTTTAAAAATCAGCCAAGAACTCAGAAAGAAAATTGTAGACCTCCACAAGTCTGGTTCATCCTTGGGAGCAATTTCCAAACACCTGAAGGTACCACGTTCATCTGTACAAACAATAGTATGCAAGTATAAACACCATGGGACCACGCAGCTGTCATACCACTCAGGAAGGAGAGGCGTTCTGTCTCCTAGAGATGAACGTACTTTGGTGAGAAAAGTGCAAATCAATCCCAGAACAACAGCAAAGGACCTTGAGAAGATGCTGGAGGAAACAGTTACAAAAGTATGTATAGCCACAGTTAAACGAGTCCTATATGGACATAACCTGAAAGGCTGCTTTGTAAGGAAGATGCCACTGCTCCAAAACTGCCATAAAAAAGCCAGAATACGGTTTGCAACTGCACATGGGGACAAAGATCGTACTTTTTGGAGAAATGTCCTCCATTCTGATGAATCAAAAATAGAACTGTTTGGCCATAATGACCATCATTATCTTTGGAGGAAAAAGGGGGAGGCTTGCAAGCCGAGGAACACCATCCCAACCGTGAAGCACGGGGGTGGCAGCATCATGTTGTGGGGGTGCTTTGCTGCAGGAGGGACTGTTGCACTTCACGAAATAGATGGCATCATGAGGATGGACAATTATGTGGATATATTGAAGCAACATCTGAAGACATCAGTCAGGAAGTTAAAGCTTGGTCGCAAATGGGTCTTCCAAATGGACAATGATCCCAAGCATACTTCCAAAGTTGTGGCAAAATGGCTTAAGGACAACAAAGTCAAGGTATTGAAGTGGCCATCACAAAGCCCTGACCTCAATCCTATCGAAAATGTGTGGGCAGAACATGAAAAGTGTGTGCGAGCAAGGAGGCCTACAAACCTGACTCAGTTACACCAGCTCTGTTAGGAGGAATGGGCCAAAATTCACCCAACTTATTGTGGGAAGCTTGTGGAAGGCTACCCAAAACGTTTGACCCAAGTTAAACTATTTAAAGGCAATGCTACCAAATACTAATTGAGGGCATGTAAACTTCTGACCCACTGGGAATGTGATGAAAGAAATAAAAGCTGAAATGAATCATTCTCTCCACTATTATTCTGACATTTCACATTCATAAAATAAAGTGGTGATCCTAACTGACCTAAAACAGTGAATTGTTACTAGGATTAAATGTCAGGAATTGTGAAAAACTGAGTTTAAATGTATTTGGCTAAGGTGTATGTAAACTTCCGACTTTAACTGTATAGAAACAACACCAGTCAAAAGTTTGGACACACCTACTCATTCAATGTTTTTTCTTTATTGTTTACTATTTTCTACATTGTAGAATAATAGTCAAGACGTCAAAACTATAACACATATGGAATCATGTAGTAACCAAAAAAGTTTTAAACAAATCAAAATAGATTTTATATGTGAGATTCTTCAAAGTAGCTACCCTTTGCCTTGATGACAGCTTTGCATACTCTTGGCATTCTCTCAACCAGCTTCATAAGGTAGTCACCTGGAATGCATTTACATTTTCAATTAACAGGTGTGGCTTGTTAAAAGTTAATCAGTTGTGTAGTGACAAGGTAGTGTTGGTATACAGAATATAGCCCTATTTGGTAAAAGACCAAGTTCATATTATGAAATGACAGTCCATCATTACTTTAAGACATGATGATCAGTCAATCCAGAAAATTTCAAGAACTTTGAAAGTTTCTTCAAGTGCAGTTGCAAAAATCATCAAGCGCTATGATGAAACTGGCTCTCATTAGGACCGCCACAGGAAAGAAAGACCCAGAGTTACCTTTGCTGCAGAGGACAAGTTAATTAGATTTACCAGCCTCAGAAATCGGCAATTAACTGCACCTCAGATTGCAGCCCAAATAAATGCTTCACAGAGTTCAAGTAACACACACATCTCTACATCAACTGTTCAGAGGAGACTGTGTGAATCATGCCTTCATGGTTGAATTGCTGCAAAGAAACCACTACTAAAGGACACCAATAAGAAGAAGAGACTTGCTTGGGCCAAGAAACACGATCAATGGACATTAGACCGGTGGAAATCTGTCCTTTGGTCTGATGAACCCAAATTAGAAATTTTTGGTTCCAACCGCCGTGTCTTTGTGAGACGCAGAGTAGGTGAGCGGATGATCTCTGCATGTGCGGTTCCCACCGTGAAGCTTGGAGGAAGAGGTGTGATGGTGTGGGTGTGCTTTGCTGGTGACACTGTCTATGATTTATTTCGAATTCAAGGCACACTTAACCAGCATGGTTACCACAGCATTCTCCATCCCATCTGGTTTGCGCTTAGTGGGACTATCATTTGTTTTTCAACAGGACAATGATCCAAGACACACCTCCAGACTGTGTATAGGCTATTTGACCAAGGAGTGTGATGGAGTGCATCAGATGACCTGACCTCCACAATCATTCGAACTCAACCCAATTGAGATGGTTTGGGATGAGTTGAACCGCAGAGTGAAGGAAAAGCATCCAACAAGTGCTCAGCATATGGAGGAACTCCTTCAAGACTGTTGGATAAGCATTCCTCATGAAGCTGATTGCGAGAATGCCAAGAGTGTGCAAAGCTGTCGTTAATGCATTTCTAAAAACCTGTTTTCACTTTGCCATAATGGGGTATTGTGTGTAGATTGATGAGGAAAAACATTTATTTAATCAATTTTAGAATAAGGCTGTAACGTAACACAATTTGGAAAAACTCAAGGGGTCTGAATACTTTCCGAATGCACCGTATATATATATATGTACTACATTACCAAAAGTTAATCAGTCGGGGTCTCAACTTATTGTTGAGAGTTAGAATAGTAGACTACACAAGGTGCAATTTCGAAACTTGGTTGTGCATCAGAAGTTTTTCTCTTGTTAGATGTCACTCACTGACTTTCACTCAATTAGACCGTGTCATTTAACATTTTCTAGATAGGTAAATCAGTCCAGTTAGTCTAGCCAGCTATCTAAACTTGTAGTAATCATGGCCTAATTACCGACCGGGCACGCAGGGCACGTGCCCAGGGGCCCTGACCTCCAGGGGACCCCCATTGATTTAGTTAGTCACTCTCACTCAGATATCATATTTACATGGCATAATATAGGTCGTTCACTCATTGCTGTTCAATGTAGATTCAAGATTCAAGAGGGTGCTATGAAATGAATGTCAAAACGTAGTTTTCTTTGCCTTATGTCATTATAAATTACATAGAATTAATCATTAGATTGTTCTCTACAATATTATAACCTTAATAGACTTGTACTTGACAGTGTTGATGAAATAAGAACGTTAATTTGCTGTGACCGTTGCTAGCTTAGACTGTGCCTGGTTGTATCTCTTCTATATTTGGTGTTGTGAGGTGGCACCATTTGGAGGTGTTTCCGCTGGTTGGACCAATCAAAATAAACTTCATGCTTTCGTCATTTTCACCTCCAGATCCTTGGCTTTCATTGCCCATAATGGCGATCAATCTACGTTGAGAGGGCCGTTTCTATTACGATTAATGGGAAAGACTCAGAAATGCACAATGAAAACAGGAAAACAGATTGTCTTCGCGGAGGGTGGATATTGAAATTCAGCCTCTTGGCTTTGTAAATAAATATATATTTAGTTTTGTTTTCTGCAGATTTTATTTAAAAAAATACACTCACGAAACTGCAGCCACTAGTTAGCTTGTCAGTTGACATTCGAAGTTAGCACTGTTCTGCCGTGGAGCAGCGCCACAGAGTTCTACTGAGCATTATAAACTGGGTGGTTCAAACCCTGAATGCTGATTGGCTGAAAGCCGTGGTATATCAGACCGTATACCACGGGTATGACAAAACATTTATTTTTACTGCTCTAATTATGTTGGTAGCCAGTTTATAATAGCAATAAGGCATTTCGGGGGTTTGTGATATATGGCCAATATACCACGACTAAGGGCTGTGTCCTAGCACTCCGCGTTAAGTCGTGCATAAGAACATGCCTTAGCCATGGTATATTGGCCATATACCCCACCCCGTCGGGCCTTATTGCTTACGTGACCACTTTTTGATTATGCCTGTGATGACATTCCATTCACTCTAAACATGCTAAATTCTGAGAGTAAATTGTCTCTAACTTTTGAAACATTTCTGGTAGATACATAGGGTTTGGACTTCTGACTGAATTTTCCATTCCATAGACATATTTATTTAAACCTTGAATGAATTAATCATTTTATGGGTGAACACCCTACATAATATGTCCTGGCAACATGTATAGAATTGCATAAAATCTGCTTAAAAACTGCAAAAAAATGATCCCCACCACATGGCAAAATGTGTACAATTGCAGGAAATTAGCTGTAAAACTGAAAACAAATAAGTTATGTAAAACAAACTTATTTGTTTACCTCTTGTTCATAAAATACTTTTTCTGCTCCCTCTGTAAGTATTTAATTATAGTTTTTAGTCTGGTGCTGAGTTCATGTGAGTTAATGTGTAGCAGCTAATTATTTAACTAATAGGCTATGTGTTTGTAGACTGACTGAGGTGAATGAAACTACAGCAACCAATGTGATAATGGCTGGGGTCATTTTGGCTTGTTTTTGCTATTCTCCAAATAGCATTTGAGAGTTTTCAGATTGTATAGAAATGCAGTAAATGAGCTTCAACTTTCTTAAAAGGTCCCAAATACTCATCCTATTTCCCAAGTAAAAATAACTTTTGAAGGACTAAAACATCCCCCATAATATTGTTACACTATTAAAATGCTCAGATTTACTTAACTAGGCAAGTCAGTTAAGAACAAATTCTTATTTACAATGATGGCCTACCCCGACCCAACCCGGACGATGCTGGGCCAATTGTGCGCTGCCCTATGGGACTCCCAATCACAGCCGGATGTGATTCCGCCTGGATTCTAACCAGGGACTGTAGTGACACCTCTAGCACTGAGATGCAGTGCCTTAGACCGCTGTGCCACTCGGGAGCCCTATTTGATGAAAAAGGAGAATTTAAGAAATTGTACCTCTTCTCTCATCTCTAAATATCAGGAATCCTGAAAGAGCAGGCTGAGTGGGCGGGGAGCTTACTGTATGTGCTTGAGCTCGCCTTGACTGACAGCTCTTTGAACCTTGTGGTTGTTGCCAGGTAACAAGGTAAACAATGAGCCACATGTCATTGATGACAAGGTAAACAATGGATTACATGTCACTGAGAGCCTAAATAGTATGCCTTAACCCATTTTCTCTGCAAAATGCTCTCATGGTCAACAGAGCTGATCACGTGCTGTTGGATATCAGACAAACAGCAGCAATACACAATTGCATTTATATTGTTTTGTAACTTATTACAGAATACAGTTCACTGCTACACTTCTTCACAAGAATTAGTAAAGCCTGAGTCACCTTAGAAGCTTAGACATAAAGGAATGTACATGAAAACTGTAGAAAATAAGTGTACTGGACAATTTATTGGTGCCTCTGCATTAGCATTATAAATGATAATATGTTCAGAATTGCATGTATTGATCAGACATGTATTTGATAATTTACAATAGGCCAGCATAGCAGAAATATTGATAAAGTTTACAGTTTAACATTAACATGAAGACACATGAGACATAAAGGTGAGAAATAATGATGAGATATCATTTGACATAAAAACGAATAGAGCCATAAGTCTAATATAGTCACCCGGCCACCCAACAGTGTGCAGGACACATCTATTTGTGCAATTTGTAACACTCATCTCCCTTCTGAATGCTTGAAAAAACTTTAGGAAATGCAACCAACTACCAACTATGGGAAGGGAAACGGGAGAGGAGAGGGACCCATGTACGCCGCTTCAATCAAGCATGCTGCAGTCACCCACTTGGCTTCTGTCATCCCCAAGATTGAAGCTGGAGACAAATCCAGCTATTGCCTCCTCCTTGTCAGGCCTCTCACACTGGGCAGACAGGGGTCCTGGGGTAGGAAGCTCGCACAGCTTCTGTACATATGCCGTTGGATCAAGGTTGACATCATTAAAGAGGAGATCCAGGAGCCTGTCTACGTAGCCCTTAATGTTTTTGAAAGGGGAAATGTTTGTTAAATGAGTAGTCAATTTCATTTCCTTATTTTTTCTGTTCTGACTTATGATGCTAAAATGTGTTGATGTAGTGATCTACTCATTCTACAATGTGTTTTCTGGGTACTCAATTTGAAATATGCAATATTTAGTTGTGCACTTTTTTGGTCGTGAAACTTTCCATTGTTGGTATTTGAAATGTTTTGTGTCTGAAATGCTCAAATGCAGATTTTAAATGAATAACTATTGAATCATGATTAGCCCCAATGACACAAGCTACATCAACTGTAAGACAACAACCCACACAATGGAATGGCAAAATATGATTTTCAGGGGTAAATTAAAAATACTATACACAACGCATCTCCTGTTGTGGAAAACATTTCTTTGTGGCAACTGTGTGCTGGCAGGTCCTAGACTCAATGTAGGGGGATCGAAGAACAAAAACCATAGTGACTATCAGGTGTGTTACAGAAAAAGTATTCAGACCCCTTGACTTTTTTCACATTTTGTTACTTTACAGCCTTAAATTATTTTTTTCCCTCATCAATCTACTGTACACATAATACTCCATATTGACAAAGCAATTCATTTTTTACTTTTTTTAGGCACATTTTTATATATATATATATATATAAACAGAAATACCTTGTTTACATGATTATTCAGACCCTTTGCTATGAGAATCGAAATTCAGCTCAGGTGCATCCTGTTTCTACTGATCGTCCTTGAGATGTTTCTACAACTTGTTTGGAGTCCACCTGTGGTAAATTCAATTGATTGGACATGATTTGGAAAGGCACACACCTGTCTATATAAGGTCTCATAGTTGACAGTGCAGAGCAAAAACCAAGCCATGAGGTTGAAGGAATTGTCTGTAGAGCAGGATTGTATCGAAGCACAGATCTGGGAAGGGTACCAAAACGTTTTTGCAGCATTGATGGTCCCCAAGAACACAGTGGCCTCCATCATTCTTAAATGGAAGAAGTTTGGAATCTCCAAACGCTGTCCACCCGGCCAATCTGAGCAATTGGGGGAGAAGGGCCTTGGTCAGGCAGGTGACCAAGAACCTGATGGTCACTCTGAGAGAGCTCCAGAGTTCCTCTGTGGAGATGGGAAAACTTTCCAGAAGGACAAATATCTCTGCAGTACTCCACCAATCAGGCCTTTATGGTGAGTGGCCAGACGGAAGCCACTCCTCAGTAAAAGGTGCATGACAGCCCACTTGGAGTTTGCCAAAAGGCACCTAAAGGACTCTCGGGCCATGGAAACAAGATTCTCTGGTCTGATGAAACCAAGATTGAATCTTTGTCCTGAATGCCAAGCATCACGTCTGGAGGAAACCTGGCACCATCCCTACGGTGAAGCATGGTGGTGGCAGGATCATGCTGTGGGGATGTATTTCAGCGCCAGGGATGGGGAGACTAGTCAGGATCGAGGGAAAGACTACCAGAGCAAATTACAGAGAGATCCTTGATGAAAACCTGCTCCAGAGTGCTCAGGACCTCAGTCTGGGGCAAATGTTCACCTTCACAACGACCCTAAGCACACAGCCAAGATAACGCAGGAGTGGCTTCGGGACAAGTCTCTAAATGTCCTTGAGTGGCCCAGCCAGAGCCTGGACTTGAACCCAATCGAACATCTCTGGAGAGACCTGGAAATAGCTGTGCAGTGACACTTCCCATCCAACCTGACAGAGCTTGATAGGATCTGCAGAGAAGAATGGGAGAAACTCCCCAAATACACTGGTGTGCCAAGCTTGTAGTCATTGCCAAAGGTGCTTCAACAAAATACTGAGTAAAAGGTCTGAATACTTATGTAAATGTGATATTTCAGTTTCTTATTTTGAATACATTTGCTTCTGTTTTTGCTTTGTCATTATGGGGTATCGTGTGTAGATTGATGAGGGGAAGAAAATATTTAATACATTTTAGAATAAGGCTGTAACATCTCTCCTTGCCCGTCCAACATTTCCTCATCTCCCACCCCTTTTAATGTGACTATCCCGATGCTTCTCCCTCTTTTTCCCCTGCCCCGCTACAAAGTTTCTCCCTGCAGGCAGTCACTGAGTCCGAGGTGCTAGAGGAGCTCCTGAAACTTGACCCCAAAAAAAACATCTGGGTCATGGTTTAGACCCTTTCTTCTTTAAGGTTGCTGCCCCTATCATCGCCAAGCCTATCTCGGATCTTTTTACCTGTCTCTCCTTTCTGGGGAGGTTCCCATTGCTTGGAAGGCAGCCACGGTTCATCCTTTATTTAAAGGGGGAGATCAAGTTGATCCTAACTGTTATAGGCCTATTTCTATTTTGCCCTGTTTATCAAAAGTGTTGGAAAAACTATGGATGTGTCACTGCAACCTTGAAGGTCCACAATGATGTCACCATTGCCTTTCAATCTAAGCAATGTTGTGCTCCTATTTTATTGAATTGGTCAATGCTTTTGATATGGTAGACCATTCCATTCTTGTGGTCCGGCTAAGGAATATTGGTGTCTCTGAGGAGTCTTTGGCCTGGTTTGCTAACTACCTCTCTCAAAAAGTGCAGTGTATGAAGTCAGAAAATCTGCTGTCTCTGCCACTGCCTGTCACCAAGGGAGTACCCCAAGGCTCAATCCAAGGCCCCACGCTCTTCTCAATTTACATCAACAACATAGCTCAGGCAGTAGGAAGCTCTCTCATCCATTTATATGCAGATGATACAGACTTATACTCAGCTGGCCCCTCCCCGGATGTTGTGTTAAATTCTCTACAACAAAGCTTTCTTAGTGTCCAACAAGCTTTCTCTGTCCTTAACCTTGTTCTGAACACCTCCAAAACAAAGGTCATGTGCTTTGGTAAGAAGAATGCCCCTCCTCCCACAGGTGTTATTACTACCTCTGAGGGTTTAGAGCTTGAGGTAGTCACCTAATACAAGTACTTGGGAGTATGGCTAGACAGTACACTGTCCTTATCTCAGCACATATCAAAGCTGCAGGTTAAGTTAAATCTAGACTTGGTTTCCTCTATTGTAATCGCTACTCTTTCTTCCCAGTTGCCAAACTAACCTTGATTCAGATGACCATCCTACCCACGCTAGATTACGGAGACATCATTTATAGATCAGCAGGTAAGGGTGCTCTCGAGCGGCTAGATGTTCTTTACCATTCGGCCATCAGTTTTGCCACCAATGCTCCTTATAGGACACATCGCTGCATTCTATACTCTTCTGTAAACTGGTCATCTCTTTATACCTGTCGCAAGACCCACTGGTTGATGCTTATTTATAAAACCCTCTTAGGCCTCCCTCCCCCCTATCTGAGATATCTACTGCAGCCCTCATCCTCCACATACAACACCCGTTCTGCCAGTCACATTGTGTTAAAGGTCCCCAAATCACACACATCCCTGGGTCGGTCGTCTTTTCAGTTCGCTGCAGCTAGCGACTGGAACGAGCTGCAACAAACACTCAAACTGGACTGTTTAATCTCAATCTCTTCATTCAAAGACTCAATCATGTACTGACAGTTGTAGCTGCTTTGCGTGATGTATTGTTGTCTCTACCTTCTTACCCTTTGTGCTGTTGTCTGTGCCCAATACTGTTTGTACCATGTTTTGTTCTGCTACCATGATGTGTTGCTACCATGTTGTTGTCATGTTGTGTTGCTACCATGCTGTGTTGTCATATGTTGCTGCCTTGCTATGTTGTTGCCTTAGGTCTCTCTTTATGTAGTGTTGTGTTGTCTCTCTTGTCGTGATGTGTGTTTTGTCCTATATTTATGTTATTTATTTTTTTATTTGTTATTTTTAATCCCAGCCCCTGTCCCCGCAGGGGGTCTTTTGCCTTTTGGTAGGCCATCATTGTAAAGAAGAATTTGTTCTTAACTGACTTGCCTAGTTAAATAAAGGTCAAATAAATAAAAGCAACAAAATGTGTAAAAAGTGAAGGGGTCTGAACACTTTCCGAATTTACTTTATACCGTTCACAAGTCAAAGCAGCCACAGACACAGTTGTATTATCTAACGTTAGCCCCCCGATCCCCCCAAAATGTTGGATACAGTGTCAGACTCATCAAACTCTGCTACGTACGTTATGGTCAGCGCTTGCAAGATCCACTATCACTGATGGTTTAGCATCTAACTTCAGCATTAGCTTCCTGGCATGACCCATCAAAAGTTCTCCCCAATTTATAAAGCATCTTCGCTCTAAATGTGCACTGCACACGTGTGACATGATCGTAATCATCCTCTCTCAATCACCCTGTCTCTTTTCAGAGCAGCATATCCAAAAACAGGAAGCAGAGGTACTTACTTATGGCTACTTTAGTCCGACCTGGTGTATTGTCCCTGGAGGCCCAGCCAACCACAGTAGGCCTACTGCTGGAGGCTGGAGCCCTGCTTCAATGTGACGTCTATCGCCACCACCCCAAGGCAATGTGACACATGAGTTTTCTATGAGCTGAGCAGCTTGAACTCCCTGGTGCCTGAAACCATAGCCCCTTTAAAACAAACGGAAATTAGGAGCGAACACATTGACACGAAAACTGTAATGCTAGTCCTCTCCTTTCTTCCACTATTGCTGTTTTGTAACTTCAAACGTCAACTGGTAACAGGACACAGGTGATTTGACCATGCTGTGAGGAGTGGAGATGTGGGTTTAGAGACTGCTCCAGGGGCTTTGGGGCAGGCTAACCAGGCAAGGCTGGTTTCTGAGGCTGTGAGAAAGAAAGTTTCCCTCACGTTACACCGTGGCCCCTGAGAGGGTCTTGTTTGCTCTGAGGATAGTTTCCTTACTTTCATGGCCCATGGCTTTTTTCACAGGCTATGAATCTCCTCTTGAATGAATGGGACAGTGCTAGCAAGACTAGGATATATTTACCATATCCTTGTTTGTTCACAATGTCTTCTTTCTCTCTGAATAGGTAGTCAGTTATGTAAGGGATAATCCAAGTGGGGCTATGCGTTCTGTGGAAAATAATGCACACCTTCCGCGGAGTTGCATTATTTTTTATAGAACGCATATAGCCCCTAGTTGATTATCCCGCTTATACAACGGCTATAAAACACACATTTGCCGATAGCAGTGTGCTCATTTGCCAGTAGAAATGTGTTCAACGTGCACTGAAGTTGCTAGCAAGTG
The DNA here is from genome assembly GCF_901001165.1 of Salmo trutta. Lineage (NCBI taxonomy): Eukaryota > Metazoa > Chordata > Actinopteri > Salmoniformes > Salmonidae > Salmo > Salmo trutta. The sequence continues at coordinate 21,999,476 of NC_042987.1, read as the reverse complement.
TTCTAGATAGCTACTGTAGTTGCCCGGTAACCAAACAAACAGACTTACTAGCTAACAAAACCATCAGCCCTCTTAAATATCATCTAGCTAACAATTTTTGAAAATTCTTAATAAATTGTTAAATAAATAACCAACAAACGCATAACCTTTGTTTATAGAGATAAATTGATATGGCGTCTTTTTGTAGGCACTAACTCCGCCATGATTCGTTGGATAAAGCCTATGGAGAAATGAATGCCATTTTTGTTGAAAATAAGGTCTGTGGTAAACACAGGCTTAGAAGATCTTATACGTTTTGTTCTATGAGATAATCTTCATCAGCTAACTTAACTTTTTGTGAATTGTCAAGCATTGATGTATACTGAAAAAATATATAAACACAAATGTGATTTGATTTGAACATGCTACAATTTCAACGATTTTAGTGACTTACAGTTCATATAAGGAGATTCAATTGAAATAAATTCACTAGGCCCTAATCTATGGATTTCCCATGACTGGGCAGGGGCGCAGGTCATAGGCCCACCCACTGGGAAGCCAGGCCCAGCCAATCAGAATTAGTTTTTGCCCACAAAAGGGCTTTATTACAGACAGAAATACTCCTCAGTTTCATCAGCTGTCCGGGGGCTGGTCTCAGATGATCCTGCAGGTGAAGATGTGGAGGTCCTGGGATGGCGTGGTCACACGTGGACTGTGGTTGTGAGGCCGGTTGAACGTACTGCCAAAGGATCTAAAACGCCGTTGGAGGCGGCTTATGGTAGAGAAACTAACATTACATTCTCTGGCAACAGCTCTGGTGGACATTCCTGCAGTTAGCATGCCAACTGCACACTCCCTCAAAACTTGAGACATTTGTGGCATTGTGTTGTGAGACAAAACTGCACATTTTAGATTGGCCTTTTGTTGTCCCGAGCACAAGGTGCACCTGTGTAATGATCATGCTGTTTAATCAGTTTCTTGATATGCCACACCTGTCAGATGGATGGATTATCTTGGCAAAGGAGAAATGCTCACTAACAGGGGTGTAAACAAATTTGTGAACAAAATTTGAGAGAAATAAGCTTTTTGTGCGTATGGAACATTTCTGGCATCTTTTATTTCAGCTCATGAAACATGGGACCAACACTTTACATGTTGCGTTTATATTTTTGTTCAGTATAATAAAAAAATGCACATGAAGCACACAAAGGCTTCATAATTGATAAAGGTCATGTTAACTGACTGATATTATCGCTTAGAACAAAACGTATAAGCCTGTGTTAACCTCAGACCTTGTTTTCTGTGTTTATTACAAAACATTATTCTTTCCCCATTCATTTTCCCCATAGGGATGGCTGAACGAACCAGAGGTAACTAATTTCCGGGTTTTAGGACTACAAGTTGGCGAACTCTATTGCCGTGCATTATAGAGAAATGATGCTCACTCTAGAATGCCCTTCAATATACCACAGCTAAGGGCTGTTCTTATGTACAATGCAATGCGGAATGTCTGGATACAGCCCTTAACCATGTTATATTGTCCATGTACCACAAACCCCAAAGGTGGCTTATTGGTATTATAAACTGGTTACCAACATAATTAGAGCAGTAAAAATAAATGTTTTGTCATACCCGTGGTATACGGTCTGATATAGCATGGCTGTCAGCCAATCAGAATTCAGGGCTGGATTCACCCAGTTTATAACTTCCTTTATGGACTTCGTGTCCGTTTTAAAGACGTTAAAATATATTTCCTGCAGCGATAGAAACATTGTTTGACTTTAACATCAACTATTTTCCTGTACTTGACCCAGAAGTATAATACACCATTTGAATTCAAACATTTCAATTAGCCCTATGCCATGACTATATGGCTCATAGATAGTTTGTTTGAAAGTATAAAATACACTTGGGAATCATAGTCAAATAACACAAAGTATGTACACCTGGTGCAATTGCCTCCACAAACCCTTGACAAATAGACTTGATCTTCGACCGCAGAACAACAAGAGTGCCCTGAAGACATGGAGCAATTTGTTACGGTGCTGCTCAGAGGTGTTGCCTTCCCCTAACATACATCCCTTTTAACTTTAACTCCTCTCACCAGTCACTTTCCCAGAGTGACACCGCTCCAATGATAGGTGACACATTGTGTTCCGTGTAATTGTAGCTGCTTCAGAAAGTCTCTGTCTCTCTCTTTCTCAGTCGGTGTCATCATATTTAAAGCAGCACTATACTTAGGGGAGCAGCAGAGATCAAACAACGTTCTGTTTGCAGGTGGTGGAATTCTGAAGCTCTGGGCAGCGAGGATTTAGCTTTGAAGGATCAGGGGAACATTCTATGGGTCTGTGGCCATCGTGAGTCACTGCTGCTGATACATACAAGTCACATTTTATCTGATTAAAAACCAAAGGCTTCATGACAAACAATTTATTTTCATAAAAAATCACCCCAATTCTAAGATTCTTGCATAGCTGAATTATTTATAAACACTGCTGTATATCTGGTATTGTAATACTGACAGGCCTTATATTGTAGTATTGACACAGCTAAGTACAGTGTGTCTAGTTTTGTCGGTATTACAATAAAGCCTTAATCAGAATAGTATTACAATATCAGATAACCAGAAGTGTCATAACCACAGGGGGCACAGGAGCACGTGCCCCCCTCAGATACTGTATGTCCAGTAAAAAAAATGTAAATAAATAATAATAGTCATTTTTGTTGTGGTTGTTTCTCTGTAAAACTACTAACCACCTAGCAATTTTTTTTAAAGTTGGCTTTAGCTAGCCCAGATAGATTCCCAATCTCCCACCCTCATAACTAGCTACCAAGAAGCCATTTCAGGCTATCAATCAAGTTAGAGTAGCTAGCTTGTCTAACTGTCTTACCTGGCATAGGCAGAAAAATAAACTTTTTTTTTTTTTTACATAAAATTAAGCATAATGATTATGGCTTTAGATTGCATGAAATAACTGTTCCAGGCCAAATTTTCCAACTTCCACCCCTGAGCCATTTTCATGTACTTTGTGCCCCCTCAGATTTTTGGGGTGCATAATACCCCTGCAGATAACAATACTGTTTATAAAAAACTGAAGCTATCTTTTTTCATGGGCGTTCAATAATTGTTTAGTGGAATGAATACAGCCCCTCACAGCAAAAACCCACTTGATGGAGCAATCATATAATTACAAATTACAGGGGACACAGGTTTTTTAGGGAGACAAAACTCAACGGTTATTATTTCTAAATAATTGTGAAGCCAAGTAAAAGCCTGGATATATTTTGGTTTGAATCAGATACACACACAAGCACTCATCAATGGCCTTCACAGAAATTATAATGTGAGATTATACCCCAATCACAGTTATAATAAAGCCCAATCAGACCATGACAAAACCTATAGTATAAAGACTACCCTCCTTCACACACTGTCATAATTATCACTCTTCACTATCAGTATTATGTAGATGAACGTGCATTCAAAATATTATTTTCAAATACACTTGTTCTGTTTACAAATGGTTCACTATAAATCTGTTAGGGAGTTATCTGGCTTGTTGACAGAGTATTTACTGTAGGATGAATATAATATTTCCAGTGGTCTGGCGGAGCTATGGAAAGTGAAGACTGCTAGCTTCATACCACATAGCAGTAACTCTTTCCAGCTCCTTTGGAAATCGGAAGCCCCTCCACTCGCGTGGCCATGGAAGAGGTCAACCCACCTTTCCATCTGGTTAAGGGCCTACCACTGAACTGTGGTTATTACACCTGCCATAGGTCAGCCTGCACACGCACACTGAGCCCCAGAATAGAAACATATACTGCTCTTTGGTGATAAAGACCTATACTCAGAAACAAGCAATAAACTGTAAATATTTACAGTGGCATTTATCCACTTGTCAGAATAGAAAACAAAGTGACATGGTGAATAAAAATAACTCACTTTGGTGAGTTATGGTCACTTTGTTTCCCGAAATGCAATCAAATGGAGTGAAACTAAAATTAAAGCAAAGGTTTACATTTGATTTGATTCATTAGGATCTCCGTTAGCGTAACAAAAAAATACATAACACACAAAATACTTTGCAATTTACATACAGTTAATTTAAAAACCTAAACATGTAGTGTGCGTGTGTGTGCATCGATCAGTTACATTTCAGTACATACACACAACAAGTAGGTCATATGGGAGAGAAGTGTTGCTTTATTTGTTTTTTGAAACCAGGTTTGCGGTTCACTTGCGCTATATGAGATGGAAAGGAGTTCCATGAACTCATGACTCTGTATTAAACAGTATGTTTCCTTGTATTTGTGATGGATCTGGGAACTATGAAAAGACCCCTGGTGGGGTAAGTGTCAACAAATTAAGTGAAAATACACTGCTCAAAAAAATAAAGGGAACACTTCAACAACACAATGTAACTCCAAGTCAATCACACTACCTGTGAAATCAAACTGTCCACTTAGGAAGCAACACTGATTGACAATAAATTTCACATGCTGTTGTGCAAATGGAATAGACAACAGGTGGAAATGATAGGCAATTAGCAAGACACCCCCAATAAAGGAGTGGTTCGGCAGGTGGTGACCACAGACCACTTCTCTGTTCTTATGCTTCCTGGCTGATGTTTTGGTCACTTTTGAATGCTGGCGGGGCTTTCACTCTAGTGGTAGCATGAGACGGAGTCTACAACCCACACAAGTGGCTCAGGTAGTGCAGCTCATCCAGGATGGCACATCAATGCGAGCTGTGGCAAGAAGGTTTGCTGTGTCTGTCAGCGTAGTGTCCAGAGCATGGAGGCGCTACCAGGAGACAGGCCAGTACATCAGGAGACATGGAGGAGGCCGTAGGAGGGCAACAACCCAGCAGCAGGACCGCTACCTCCACCTTTGTGCAAGGAGGAGCAGGAGGAGCACTGCCAGAGCCCTGCAAAATGACCTCCAGCAGGCCACAAATGTGCATGTGTCTGCTCAAACGGTCAGAAACAGACTCCATGAGGGTGGTATGAGGGCCCGATGTCCACAGGTGGGGGTTGTGCTTACAACCCAACACCGTGCAGGACGTTTGGCATTTGCCAGAGAACACCAAGATTGGCAAATTCGCCACTGGTGCCCTGTGCTCTTCACAGATGAAAGAAGGTTCACACTGAGCACGTGACAGACGTGACAGAGTCTGGAGACACCGTGGAGAACGTTCTGCTGCCTGCAACATCCTCCAGCATGACCGGTTTGGCGGTGGGTCAGTCATGGTGTGGGGTGGCATTTCTTTGGGGGGCCGCACAGCCCTCCATGTGCTCGCCAGAGGTAGCCTGACTGCCATTAGGTACCGAGATGACATCCTCAGACCCCTTGTGAGACTATATGCTGGTGCTGTTGGCCCTGGGTTCCTCTTAATGCAAGACAATGCTAGACCTCATGTGGCTGGAGTGTGTCAGCAGTTCCTGCAAGAGGAAGGCATTGATGCTATGGACTGGCCCGCCCGTTCCCCAGACCTGAATCCAATTGAGCACATCTGGGACATCATGTCTCGCTCCATCCACCAACGCCACGTTGCACCACAGACTGTCCAGGAGTTGGCGGATGCTTTAGTCCAGGTCTGGGAGGAGATCCCTCAGGAGACCATCTGCCACCTCATCAGGAGCATGCCCAGGCGTTGTAGGGATGTAATACAGGCACGTGGAGGCCACACACACTACTGAGCCTCATTTTGACTTGTTTTAAGGACATGACATCAAAGTTGGATCAGCCCGTAGTGTGGTTTTCCACTTTAATTTTGAGTGTGACTCCAAATCCAGACCTCCATGGGTTGATAAATTGGATTTCCATTGATTATTTTTGTGTGATTTTGTTGTCAGCACATTCAACTATGTAAAGAAAAAAGTATTTAATAAGATTATTTCTTTCATTCAGATCTAGGATGTGTTGTTTAAGTGTTCCCTTTATTTTTTTGAGCAGTATATAATTCTGCAATGCGCTTATTGAGTTGCTTATCAGCATTTACCTGTATTGTGGGTCTTTAGGGCTGTTAGGTGTGTCAGAACAATGAACAATTCTCACTGTGTTTCAGAAAACACCTTATTCTGTCATGGCCTATATCGAAAGATCTACAAAAAGCTGACTCAGGCCATACCAACAGTTATGACTCTGTTTGTAAGCATGTATGTGCGTGTACATCTATCATTGTCATGTTCCTAAGTGGGTGTCTGTGCACAATTCTTTACGATGAATCAATCAGCTGAAAGCAAACGCCCAAATATACCCTAAAGCATCCTCAGTTGTTCCCGGGGAGACTACAGTACCGATAGGAATCTCATCAGTGCTGCAGGAAAATAACAGCTTTCTTCCTTGGCGTGGCCCTCATCTACCTGCCCTTTCTTCAAAGGTGAGGCTACCCCTTGCTGAGTGTGGTCTGTCCAAGCTGCTCCTATCCCAGGACCTCCTGTGGAGCTCACAGAGACCTGCCCAGGTCCGTCTCTCTCTCCCTCTCTGTGGGTCGAGTGGACAGTTTAAGGGGCTGTATTCTAATGTGCCCCCATTGGAATCTGGTTTACAGTTTAAATCCAGTTTACAGCTGTTTAAACACTACATCAGTAAAATGTCTGAGTTGTTACAACCCCAATTGACTTAGATGGCTATTCATCTTGAAATGAGGTCCACTTACAGTGTTGCTGTACTGAATGTCACGCTACTGTAGCTACAGTAAATGTATCACCAAATATGACTATTACTATATAAAGTGCACTACTCTACAGTTGGAAAATGTTGTTGTCGAATCAAATATAAATTGAATGTATAACAGTCACTCTAACATGAGTGATCACCATTGCCTGCGGCAGCCAGGGCAGACAGCATCGGTCATTTAGGGGCTAAGTAAATTACAGGCCAGGGTGTATGGTGTGGCCGAGAGCAGGGGGCCAGAGCCTAGCTACCTGCCCACAGGTGTATGGGTCTGGCTAGTGGACGTGTCCCCTGCTGTGCAGTGTGTTGGTGGTGGTGTAGGCCCAGGCCTGGGGCAGAGCAGGGTTGGGGCAGGGAGTGGAGCTGCCTGCTGGGGGTCATAAGGAGCCCTCCTCCCTTCTCTGCAGGGTCCCTTACTACAGCACAGACCCCCTGCAGACCTTCAAACCTGCCTGGATGCTTCAGCACACACACAGGTGAGTCTCTCAGGTGAGTCTCTATCTAGGTGCTCAGCACCACTGCCAAACACTCTTTTATACCTGACTAAAATGGAAACTAAGAAATGCACATTGATGCTTAGTGTAATTTAATGTACTATTTCTTATATCAAAACTAACATTGTGTAATGTTTTCAGAAAGTTCTAAAGAAAATTCTTGGTAAGTGAATAAATTGTGCTTGTTAGGACTTATGACAATTTTTTTCTGTTTTCTTTTCCAGAAATATATACATTTTGACAACTATTGTAATGTTTAATTTTGGTTAATTTAGACATTCCTAAATCAGTTTAGTTGATTAAAATGTGTTTAGAAATGTGTTGCTGTCTATGACGTGTTAAAATCACAACCGGTTTAGTGATTACATCATGGAATGTGTTACAAAAGCAAACTGATGCTGTCTAACCATTCAACGTTAACTGTCGAGTGGTTCAGTTTATTGTTATAATTACTCCATAACCACATACAGATCTCAGATATTCCTCTTGAGACGCTACAATAACTTATTTTTCTTTTAAATAAATAACATGCTATCAACAGAAGTGCCGCACACATTGGTAAAGGTTCACGCTTGTAGTCATGGATTCCTGCATCTATCCTGGCAGGGAGGAAATGTTTCCATGACTGAGCTTCAAATGCGACACAACGTGTATAAGTACCAATATAACGGAACGGTAAATGTTCCAGTGGGTCAGATGGAAAGATTGAAGCCAAAAACAACACTGAGTTTTACAGCCAAAAGAGCAGCAGTAATTTCCCTTTGATGCCACTACCAGCACACTGTCCTTAGGGGAACAGCTAGTGACGTAAATACACGCAAGTGCCAAATATGGATCAGCTAGTGCAGAACACCCTTTACTTTACTAAGACCTATTCTGACCAATTACATGTTCTGAAATAAGATCCAAAATAACTATGCATTATCGACGCTATAGATGAACAGTGCAAATGCTGCTGCCAAATGGACAATCTAGAGATTGAAATCACATTCGATCCTGTTGGACAGTGGGGATAGAACTGATGAAAAGTGGGGTCATTGGTTTGAACAGGTTCCTAAATGGTAAGCTGTCAAGCAGATCAGTCTTATGCAATTTCAGGCTGAGTTTGTAAGGTTTCCTGTAGGTTTCTTTTCTTTAATCCTGTATAGACTGCGCCCTGACTCAGGCCTTGAGACCTGGGTGAGGCCAGCTGGATACTGACTACAGGTGAGCTAGTTGGTGGCTGAGTCATAGGGGTTAAGCCCAGTAAAGCAATATAAAAGATCTGCGTTTTATATGCTATTAACAAATTGTTGGATGTGTCATCAATTACTTGTCACCTAAGCCATCATTGTAAATAAGCATTTGTTCTTAACTGACTTGCCTGCCTTGTTTAAATAAAGGTTAAATAAAATAAATAAAAAAGCTTCACCTTTATGCGTCTTGATATAAAGTGGCTATAATGCACATTTATCATGACTACCATTGAACTCATTTCATGATATGTAATGTGGCACATGGATTACCGACATACTGTACATACAGTAGAACTAGGCCTAAAAAAACATAATGGAGCATGATAGGACTAATAGTGGAAGTAGGCCTACATGAGAGCTATCAAGCTACTTCTGACCAGGAGGTTGATTGAAGCCTAATGATTGATGGCCACTGGGTTGGGGACTATTGATGCCACTTGTCTGCTCTGTGGGCTTCCCAGCAGTGTGCCAGCAGGCTTCCCTGGGATCTCCCCCTGGAACAGGAGTCAGGAGGGGCTGCACACTGAGGAATGTTGTTGCCATTTAAGCGGCCATTACTACCTGCTAGCTGTCTTTCTCCCTGGCCTCTATTGCCCGGGGATTCAATTGGATTGGAGCTGTAAACCCTTGTGTTTCATGGGGCTGGGCAGGTAATTGAAGTAAGGCAGGCCCTCATTCAGGCTCCGTGGGGGGCTACAATCACAGGCCAGCCCTGGCCTTTGGCCTGCTCTGCCAGGAGCTAAAGAGGGGACAGCAGGGGGAACCTATCAAACACCGCTGGTGCCTTGCTCCAGTTCCAAACACACACAACTGGATTCCAACTATTTCTATGCCTGTTTGGTCTTGTATATTGCACCTGAATAAGGATTTGTGATGTGTGGGGACAAAGACAATGTTACTAAATAAGACATGTTTACTAAATAAACTACATCTGTATATTAAAACATGGGTTTAATTTGACTGTACTCTCTGGGCCATATCAGACATAAAGAAAGTAAATATTATTAATTTAATATTACTCATATTTTACACAGAGAAACTTAATATTTTATTCATTATTCAGGATTTGGCAACTGAGCTACACAGAAAAAGGAAATATTTTATTCATTAGTCAGGATTTGGCAATGGAGCTACACAGAAAAATATAATATTTGATTCATTAGTCAGGATTTGGCAATGGAGCTCCCTTTACACAGGTGGAGTTTCTATGGAAGAAAAAGTAGCAGGGGCGTCATGCACCCCAAAAATCTGAGGGGGCACAGAGTAAGTGAGGATGGTGGAGAATTTTGAACTTTTCAAACACCTGAAACAGCTTTTTCCTGCAATCTAGAGCCATGATCATTATGCTTAATTCTATGTAAAAAAATATGTACATCTTTCTGCATATCTAAGCATACCTCTTGAGCTGTCTGTATCCTCCTGACTGGTGGTTCTTTTATTAAAGAAACGAAATATTCTTCTCTGCAACTCAGCTAAAATCTGGGTAAAATATTTTAAGGAATGTGAGTCTTATTCAGTACATGTAGTACTTGCTTGCTTTTCTAAGGTCTATTAAACTTGCCTGCAGGCATGCCAGCTAAGATAGTTAGACAAGCTAACTATTAACTTGATTGAAAGCCTGAAAAAGCTTCTTGGTAGCTAGTTATGAGGTTGGGAGATTTGGAACCTATAATTGATCAAATTTACTTAAGTATCAAAAGTAAAAGTAAAAGTATAAATCATTTCAAATTCCTTATATTAAGTAAACCAGAAGGCACACTTTTCTTGTTTTCTTTTTTGGCAGATAGACAGGGGCACACTTCAACGCTCAGACATAATTCACAAACAAAGCATTTGTGTTAGTGAGTCCGCCAGATCAGAGGCAGTAGAGATGTCCCTCAAGAAGGACATGAAAGCAAGTCCCCACCACACCAATCACATGCAAATGACAACAAGTAGGTATAGTTTAAACTCTTCAAGAGTAACAGAAACAGCCAAAAAGCAACAGCAAATACTCTGAATAATCCCACTGTGAATATAGGATGTGCTAAAACGAAACAGAGAGGTTCAAAGAGTTCTGCACTGTGTACATAAAAGGGCTGGGTCCCCGATGTTAAGAGCTTAGGAGTCAGACAATGAACATCTCAAATGTCTTTCATGAGGTGTCTCACATAGCATAGGCTTGAGATAAGAGGGATTCTGAATGCATGGGTGTTATGTATGGTCACAAGCTTTGTATTAAGATGAACAAGAGTTTTCTAGAAAGCCCTAGGAAATAGAGAACATTACACTGATTTTAGAATGTCAGTAGAATGACTGATCAAAGTTGATACAAAGGCTAAACTCATGCTCCTCTTTTGGCTCTTCTCTGTGTTTTCACAGCTGGCTGTCGGTGGGTGTTTCAGGCTGAGGTGTAGCATCATCATCCTGGATGGCAGACAGGGGAAGATGGGATGCCCTGCCTTCCTGCCCTGTTTCCACGTCACCAGCTGCCTGGGCCAGGTCTGTAGAGAGAGGGGCAGGGCAGTCCCAGCCAGGCTTACAGTACCTGGCTCTGGTTCTGGTAAATAAGCTGATTAGCAGTGAAGAACTTTGCACCAGAGAGCACTTCCCCCATCAACACTATAATAACTCAGCACTGCTGCCTGATACATTCCAGCCTAGACCAGGCCAGAGCCACTTTCACCTCCTGGGACACATTGTAGGAGAGGCATGGAGTATAAATGCTAATAGTCAGCTGTTTGATAAAGCTATTTTCAAGTAATATGTATGATTTAACATTAAAGGTCCAATGCAGCCATTTTTAATTCAATTTCAAATAATTTCTCGGTAACAATTATGTATGTGATTGTTTTAAATTAAAATGGTCAGAAAGAAACAAGAATAGCTTCTTAGTAAAGAGTAATTTCTCAAGCAAGAGTAATTTCTCAAGCAAGAATTTAGCTTAGGCTGTCTGGGAGTGGTCTGATTGGGGAGGGGAAAACTAGCTGTTATTGGCAGTGAGGTTTGGAACTCTCTTTCTTATTGGTCTATTAACCAATTTACCGCCTGGCAATGTCACCAGACAGGCCAAAACTCCACCCCACCAAAACAGTCTGAAATTCAGTCTTTTCAATCAGCTTTTGCACTAAAAGGGCATTATCATTATTTTCACAATTTCACAGTATTATTCCAACCTCATAGTGTGGAAGTATATATAAGACACAGACAAATCTAGTTTTTGACTGCACTGGGCCAAAATGTTAATTCCATCTCTTTATCCAGCCTGTATGTACAGTTGATGTCGATTACAATTTATGAGCAGGTCTGTCCTCACCATTCAAGCATAGCCTGACGTGATACACAAACAAATGTCAACACTTTAATTATAAAAAACAAATGTATACTTTTTTTTACCCCTTTTCTCCCCAATTTCATGATTTCCAATTGGTAGTTACAGTCTTGTCCAATCGCTGCAACTCCCGTACAGACTCGGGAGGGGCAAAGGTCGAGAGCCGTACGTCCTCCGAAACACGACCCCGCCAAACCGCACTGCTTTTTGACACAATCGCTTAACCCAGAAGCCTGCCGCACCAATGTGTCAGTGTGCATGCGCCCGGCCCGCCACAGGAGTCGCTAAGAGCACGATGGGACAAGGACATCCCGGTCGGCCAAACACTCCCCTAACCCGGACGACGCTGGGTCAATTGTGCATCGCCTCATGGGTCTCCCGATCACGGCCGGCTGCGACACAGCCTGGAATCCAACCAGGATCTGTAGTGATGCAGCTAGCACTGCGATGAAGTGCATTAGACAGCTGCGCCACTCGGGAGGCCGTCAACACTTTGATTTGATTGAACTTTCCAAACAGACAGAGGTAAAGGTAAGGTTGAGGTGTCCCAAGGCAGCCTATGGGGCCACTTAAAGGTGTTGTATGGAGGCAGAGGATAAGCGAGATCAGGGGATCCCTGAAGGCGTCAGCAGCAGCAGAGAGGCCCACGAGAGTCAGGTAAAGATCAGGATCTGGCCATGTCTGGACTCATCGGCTGCAGGGTAGTGCGTACACAGTCAGGGCCTCGGGCTGCCATGGTGAAGGAGAAATACCTCCACCATCAAATCAACTGGTTGTGAGTCTGGTCAAACTGCATTTTTACCTCCCTACAGTAAATGCCTTATATACTGTAAGTAAGCTAAAGTGACAGTTTCTTCTATGTTCAGAGTGAACCGGAGCTATTGTGTTGAGGGAAGCCACTTCCCTGGTCTTCTAACCACTGCCCTGGTAACACAACCTCCATTTAAGTGTAAAAATCAGAATATGAAGGATGTCTCCTTTTGATAAAAGCCCAACTTAGAGTAATAGTTTGCATTACCCCCTCATTTTTTATATATATATATACAGTTCCAGTCAAAAGTTTGGACACACCTACTCATTCAAGGGTTTGTCTTTATTTTTTATTAAGAGAATGCCAAGATTGTGCAAAGCTCTCATCAAGGCAAAGGGTGGCTACTTCGAAGAATCTCAAATAAAACATATATATTGATTTGTTTAACACTTTTTTGCTACATGATTCCATGTGTTATTTCATAGTTTTGATGTCTTCACTATTATTCTACAATGTAGAAAATAGTATAAATAAAGAAAAACCCTTGTATGAGTAGGTGTGTCCAAACTTTTGACTGGAACTGTATGTGTAACATCGCCTTATGTGGGCAATTCCTTACAGAAAACAGAAGACACAGTAACAATAACCAACATGGATTTGTTCTATAGAACAAACAATGGAAGTGTCAGCTATAAATGGATTCATATCTCATAATAGCGCCTAAGCTACAATAAGAGTTGACCCCCTGCTATGGGAATCATGATCCTTATCTACTCTATCAGCTTCCCAAACCACCCAGCTTCCTGCATGCCCTCACACTACTGACAGTAGTAATTACAGTTCTGCAGCAGGCAGTGAGTTGAGGAAGCCAGCTTTGGTCTCTGAGACTTACCTCCGAGCCATGTCTGTCAATCTGCCTGACCCTTAGCTTACACTCCTCAGCCTGTCAGTCCCCAGCCTTACCTTACATCACATACCGAATATATCATTAAGAGACCCTATTAACATGGCCAGGGGCCAGAGAGAAATGACTTGGCTTCATAAAGAAAAGCAATCTCAGAAAGGTGCCACATAAAGGGGAAACATTCACAATCTCTGACGAAAACTGACTCCGCGTACATATTTGGTACCACTTAGGCCCAATTCCCTGATAATATTAACTGTATCACTTTGTAGTCAGTTTAGGTAATAAGGAAGAAAATGACTTGATTAATAATCCATAAAAGACCGTTCTGCTTTACCCAACCCCTCCCACACACATAACTTTCGAGAAGCTGCAGCAGAGAAAGGAAGGTATAAACATGCACGTTGTCTATGTGCTCTCCGTACAAGAAGCACAGATTACACCATAATTGCATCCAAGAAATTATACTTTATAGACAAATAAAGTAATACAGTGTATACATGTTGGAGGAGCATGTTGATACGGTACATTTCCAAGCAACCCGCACCATTTATTTTCCCATTAGCCTGGAGCTATAACCACGAAGTACCAAGAGAAACATTCCCCTTTGATGTCATTAACAGGCTGTCACTGACACTCGGCTCGGATTGCTCACTGCTGACAGGGTGCGTGAGGAAGTATGTGTCTGCGGGGGCATATGCACGAGGACCAGGGGATTGTTAAAGCGTTAACGGAGTCTAAAGGTCTCGGCAGAGACGGAAATGGGCGGCCCTTGTTGTTTCCACAGTCATCATAGTGAGTCGTTCTGTACTTTGCAAGAAAGAGCCTCGCCCATTTCATTGTATTGGGATCTGAAGTTGTAGTGCTGCACAAGTACTGGAGCTGTACTGTCAATTCTGAACATAGCCCTTTGCAACGGAATTCAAATATAATCTGTTATGGGAGAAATATGGCTATTGCTTGCTGTGGGTTTTCACCTCCCTTTTTTCTTGCAGTAACCAGGGTCGAAAAGTGGGGAAACCCCTTGTTTTCTGTTCGCTTTGTGTGGCCTATAAACTCTGGATGCAGAGGTAGAGTAGACACGACCACAAAGTAGCCCCCTGTTGCCGTGCGTTACGTAGTTAAAGATCTGAGGTTAACTGATGGAGACATGCAGGCTAACGGAAGGGGACCTGGTCCCCTAGCGGCAGGCAAGCATCAGAGGAGGAAATGCCTCTGTTCTGGAGACCATTAGCTAGTGGCACATTAGGGGCGCATGAACTACTGCAAGAACATGATCATCCACCACCTCCGCAGTCCTCAGTCCTCACACAGACAGGTCAGCAGGCTAAGAGTTCACCACAATAAGCTGTAACAACAATATGCAGGTAGTGACACAAATGCTTCAAATCAAATCAAATTGTATTGGTCACATACACATAGTTAGCAGATGTTAATGCGAGTGCAGCGAAATGCTTGTGCTTCTAGTTCCGACATTGCAGTAATATCTAACAATTAATCTAACAATTCCCCAACAACTACCTAATACACACAAATCTGATCGGCTATGAAAAGCCAACTGACATTTACTCCTGAGGTGCTGACCTGTTGCACCCTCGACAACCACTGTGATTATTATTATTTGACCCTGCTGGTCATCTATGAACATTTTAACATCTTGGCCATGTTCTGTTATAATCTCCACCCGGCACAGCCAGAAGAGGACTGGCCACCCCTCATAGCCTGGTTCCTCTCTAGGTTTCTTCCTAGGTTCTGGCCTTTCTAGGGAGTTTTTCCTAGCCACCGTGCTTCTACACCTGCATTGCTTGCTGTTTGTGGTTTTATGCTGGGTTTCTGTACAGCACTTTGAGATATCAGCTGATGTAAGAAGGGCTTTATAAATACATTTCATTTCATTTGAAATCTAAAGGGATGGAATAAGAATATGTAGATATAAATATATGGATGAGCGATGGCCGAGCGGCATAGGCAAGGTGCAATAGATGGTATAAGGTACAGTATATACATATCATATGAGTAATGTAAGATATGTTAACATTATTAAAGTGGCACTGTTTAAAGTGACTAGTGATCTATTTGTTAAAGTGGCCAGTGATTGAGACTCAATATAGGCAGCAGCCTCTGAGTTAGTGATTGCTGTTTAGCAGTCTGATGGCCTTGAGATAGAAGCTGTTATTCAGTCTCTTGGTCCCAGCTTTGATGCACCTGTACTGACCTCGCCTTCTGGATGATAACAGGATGAACAGGCAGTGGCTCGGGTGGTTGTTGTCCTTAATTATCTTTTTGGCCTTCCTGTGACATCGGGTGCTGTAGGTGTCATGGAGGGCAGGTAGTTTGCCCCCGGTGATGCGTTGTGCAGACTGCACCACCCTCTGGAGAGCCTTGCGGTTGAGGGCGGTGCAGTTCCCGTACCAGGCGGTGATACAGCCCAACAGGATGCTCTCGATTGTGCATCTGTTTTTCAGGGTTTTAGGTGACAAGCCAAATTTCTTCAGCCTCCTTTTTACAGTCATGCTTAGTACGTGAAAAGGTATTGGCCTGTACATGGGACTTGGATGATTATGCCCGGTACTGTTGAGACACCTTACCTGAATTACAATCTATACCACCAGTACATCTGTGTACACTCATTCAGTTCCCCCAAAATATACACACATAGGCTACGTTTATACAGGCAGCCCAATTCAGATATTTTTTTTTACTAATTAGTCTTTTGACCAATCAGATCAGCTCTGAAAAATATATTTTTCTTTATCTTTATTTAACTAGCTAAGTCAGTTAAGAACAAATTCTTATTTACAATGACTGCCTACCAAAAGGCAAAATACCTCCTGAGGGGACAGGGCTGGGATATAAAATAAATAGAAAATATAGGACAAAATACAATTCATGACAAGAGAGACACCACAACACTACATAAAGAGAGACCTAAGACAACAACATAGCAAGGCAGCCACACATGACAACACAGCATGGTAGCAACACAACATGACAACAACATGGTAGCAACACAACATGGTAGGAGCACAAAACATGGTACAAACATGATTGGGCACAGACAACAGCACAAGGGGCAAGAAGGTAGAGACAACAATACGTCACAGGAAGCAGCCACATTTGTCAGTAAGAGTATCCATGATTGAGTCTTTCATTTTTTTATTTAACTAGGCAAGTCAGTTAAGAACAAATTCTTATTTACAACGACAGGCTACACCAGCAACACCCTACAGGACTCCCAATCACAGCCAGTTATGATACAGCCTGGATTTGAACCAGGGTGACTGTAGTGATGCTTCTAGCACTGAGATGCAGTGCCTTAGACCGCTGCGCCACTCGGGAGCCCAATGAAGAGATGGAGATAAAACTGTCCAGTCTGAGTGCAGCGCACTGAAAAGAGGAGCGACGCAGGGTTGTGTGTGCTTTGGGGACCTTTGGGGACCTTTAACATGATTTGAAAAGATCTGATGTGATTGATCAAAAGACCAATTAGTGGAAAAAAATATCAGAATTGGGCTGCCTGTGTGAACACAGCCTTAAGGTAATTTTTGGGCTGAGATCTGATTACAATATTTGGAAAACAAACACTCAGCAAAATCAAACACTTAGCAGTCATGGGTCCCTCTGTTCAAACAGATCCAAATGGCTCTTGTGAGAGGCACTTTGGATTGGTATAGATATCAGGTTTCCAGATTTGCCATAGCACATAGCAGCCGTTCAAATAACGACTAACCACGGCCTACCACAAAGTATACTGACAATACACATGAAAGGTAGACGGAGCACCTGATTTAAACCCCGGTGACATCAACTCGTCTTTTGTTGTGCCATAAGTAGAGAGAGAGAGAACGAGAGAGAGGGGGAGAGAGAGAGGGAGAGTGAGATGTTGGGTTGTTCATGACTTTTCTGAGATATCATTGGAGATCTACCTGTAGCTGTATAGCGCAGAGGGTTCATAAATCTTGAATATGTCCTCAGTCCAGCACATGGAAAATGTGTAGAATTGCAGGAAATGTGCTTTAAAATTGAAAATGTTTCTCTCTGCCAACAAGGGGGGTGTGAAAAGTTTGAACAGTTTGGGGTGGCATGGGTTCCGAGGTGGGGGTTTGTTACGACGCCGATAAATGACAGTATCCATCTGGACCTTTGCCACCTAGGAAATGTGTGTAAACGAACCTTCTCAAATAGAATTTGAGAAGCCCTGATGTAGAATAAACAGGAGTTAGCAATGTATACTTGCTACCTTGGAGTCAAGCTAGCTTTATGGGAGTTCCTTGCTCTCTATATTTGGGCCCATTCCGAGGTGTGGTTCGCTTTGCTGGTGGATAAGTCTTGTTTATAGAGGATAGCCACTAAATGGCCACTAAATTAGTCAAGTAATAGTTAGTTATTAATACATGTGTATGTGTGCAAGGGATTAAGTGAATGTGGGAATGAGTCTGGCAGTCCTCGTTGCATGAGAAACGGAACCATTGTTCACAATCAAACGTGAGATAGTCTAGTACCACAGGTACTGTAGCCCCATGGTGATGCTCATCTTATGTCTTCATTGATTATCAGCTCATTAACTTCAGCAGCTATTAAAAAGAAGGTAATAATGCATGAAAGACTATTGCCACACTTACACAGAAAGCCATTGTTGAATTTCATAATTCTATGTCACCTTGCTTCGTTGTTTTACAGTCCTATACTGGTAGTATGTTTCTCAGTCCAAACCCGATCTTACTGACAGGATGATGACTCACGCGAAGGAAACCTAAGCTGCCTTTTAGGGTCCCCACCCTTACTGTCCTGCACCCATACACACCTCTACATTGCCGTCTCGTCTTCTCATTGGTCCGTCCAGTGGCAGAAAACTGCAGCGCAGAGGTTGGAGAAGAGGGTGGAGCTCGTCGTGAGTCATGAACCGCTATGCCACTCTCTACAAACCGAACGCTCCCTTGCTATCTTCAGCTCAGTTATTTCTATGACGGTAGATTGACAGTTTATCATCTGCTAACAAAATCAAGCAGAAATTAGTCATACTGTACTGGTCACATGCCTTGCTTGTCTTGTTCTGCAAAGACAGTACTATGGTTCTTGAAACCCCTTTCTCAAAATTGCATGCAAAGTTTTGATACTGTTCTTGTTAATGATCGCACTATTGTTTTAGAGTAAAGCAATTAAACAGTCTATTCCACATCAGTGCATATTGTGCGTCCAACCTGCACCAACCAGCAGGGTGGAGAAAGCCTCTGATTACTACAACATGCACTAGTTCACAGCTGTGCAAACCTGCTACAATCAGCCTCTGAATCAACACTTCATTCCCCCTCAGCAAACTGAACTTTGACTGTAAATATAAGAATAAGAAACACAACACGTATTCACACATTATACTGTAAAAAAAAAAGAAGCTCTTACTGAGGTGAGATCAAAAAGCTTGTGTTAAGCGTTCGCCAATGCACCTTGAGTGGGCTTCCTGTTAATTTCTTTCATGAACTTAAAAAGGAGTTTCCTTCTACTACCTGAATGTATGGTTAACTGTAAGAGAGTACACATGAACATACATGGATTCCTGTACGCTCCCAAACATGGATTTATAATATTGATGGACGCCTACAAAAAATAAATTCAAGTTGACAAAATCAGTCTGGTAAAATGGACAAAAAAGGAGAGTTCGTTGAGAACAGCACATTTCAGACATTGACTGCAACTCGATGCACTTCACAGAAAAAACGAATAAAAAAACTATGAAAATAAAAGTTGAAATATTTACTACACAACAAACATAAGGTAAAAAACAAAAGAATGACACAAACTGAACAACTAAAAGCACCCTAAGGAAAAGCAAAGCTAAAAATATGTGTTTTAAGATCTCTTTTAAATATGTCCACAGTTTCAGCCCCCCTCAGGTTCTCTGACAGGCTATTCCAGAGGCTGGGGGCATAGTAACTAAAGGCTGCCTCTCCATGCCTCTTGGTCCCCCTCAGGTTCTCTGGCAGGTTGTTCCAGAGGCTGGGGGCATAGTAACTAAAGGCTGCCTCTCCATACCGCTTGGTCCTAGGCTTTGGGATAGTTAAAAGGCCAGTGCCAGAGGACCTACTGGGTACATAACTTAAAAGCATGTCTGACATCTATTGAGGTGCACAATCGTGGATTGATTTAAAAACCAATAGAAGAATATTAAAATGAATTCTTAAACTCACAGGGAGCCAGTGCAGAGACCTTAAAACCGGTGTAAAATGTGCTCTCTGCCTGGTCTTGGTCAGTACCCGTGCTGCAGCATTCTGTATGTTTTGCGGTTGACCAATGGCTTTCTTGGGTAGACCAGACAGGAGAGCATTACAGTAGTCAAGCCTGCTTGTAATAAAAGCATGGATGAGTCTCCCTGTATCAGCCTTTGAGAGAAACGGCCCCACCTTGGCAATGTTCCTCAGTTGGTAAAAAGCTATTGCTCAAAAGCATTTTTTAAAACTCTTCGTTATACCGAACACATTGGGTGAAGAAATACAATTTAGATGAGATATTGATCAAACTGAATCTAATGCGCGAAACAAGACAGGGCACGTAGAGAGGTATTTCCAATTTGACTGAAAATAGAAAGTGACAAGGCTGAAGACACAGCAGATCCTCGCTACCTATACGCCAAAGGCACTGTACATCTCATAATCACACCATACAGAGTGTAGAGTTACAACAAATCACCCGCTCCTGCATAATGCACTGAGACCAGGGGAAGAACCAATGATATAATATTAAATAGGTCCAGGATGTAATTATCATGCAATTTGCAATCTAATCTGCAGTAAAGAACATCAGAATTGATTGATAGAACTGGGGGTTTCTCTTTTTAGGCTGATTGTTTTGGATCACACTGTACTGTACACCTTTGCCCTCAAGACAGAAAGGTGAACGCGGATCATTAGCAACCATAACTACTATACAAAATACATAGAGGACAGATATATTGTAACTGTTATGTACTGTATGGTGTGCTGTGCGTTTCTCATGGATTGTGATAGTGTGTTGCTGTATGTATGAATGGGTGGTCAGAATGAGTGGGACATTGTTATTAAACGTCAGAGTGATGAACAATGTGAGACTGTGCAGACGTGCGTTCTTCATATAGCTAAGCTAGCTATGACAGTAACCCTGACAAAGGTCTGCGCCATCTCATTTGCTAAGACACTGAGAGTGGCTTGCCTGTAGATAGGACAAATATGGTCTGGCATTAGATAAGTGACTTGCAGTATGAAAAATACTGACTAGGGTAGTGATAGTCATAACTCTTACTCTAGCTACATGTCCACACGTTCAACCCAAACCCTAGCGATAACCCTTTAACCTAGCTTCATGTCCACACCCCGGCTCAATCTAAACCCTAGCCATAACCCTTTAACCTAGCTTCATGTCCACACCCCGGCTCAATCTAAACCCTAGCCATAACCCTTTAACCTAGCTTCATGTCCACACCCCGGCTCAATCTAAACCCTAGCCATAACCCTTTAACCTAGCTTCATGTCCACACCCCGGCTCAATCTAAACCCTAGCCATAACCCTTTAACCTAGCTTCATGTCCACACCCCGGCTCAATCTAAACCCTAGCCATAACCCTTTAACCTAGCTTCATGTCCACACCCCGGCTCAATCTAAACCCTAGCCATAACCCTTTAACCTAGCATCATGTCCACACCCCGGCTCAATCTAAACCCTAGCCATAACCCTTAAAACCCCTTAAGGATCCTCCCCTTTTTTAAATTTTTGCCTAAAATGACATACCCAAATCTAACTGCCTGTAGCTCAGGACCTGAAGCAAGGATATGCAAATTCTTGGTACCATTTCAAAGGAAACACTGAAGTTTGTGGAAATGTGAACAAATGATTTTGAAGCGCTACGTGCTTCAGCACTTGGCGGTCCCGCTCTGTGAGCTTGTGTGGCCTACCACTTCGCGGGTGAGAAGTTGTTGCTCCTAGACGTATCCTCTTCACAATAACAGCACTACTATGGCAGAAATTTGACGAACTGACTTGTTGGAAAGGTGGCATCCTATGACGGTGCCACGTTGAAAGCCACTGAGCTCTACAGTAAGGCCATTCTATTGCCAATGTTTTTCTATGGAGATTGCATGGTTGTGTGCTCAATTTTATACACCTGTCAGCAACGGGTGTGGCTGAAATAGCCGATTCCACTAATTTGAAGGTGTGACCACATACTTTTGTATATATATTTTTTTGACTCACCCTACTTGTAGACTAGTTGAATGCCAATGCCACCCTCCTTTCTTTCATGGTGCTGTCATTCAATACACTTTCAGTTTTTGTTGTCATAGGCTACCTAGCTAAAATTCTTGCTAGCCTGACTTTCTCACATGGGCGACAATGATTCAGCTAAGTTAGCTAGCTAACGTTAGTTAATGTTAGCCTACGAGGCTATATCTAGGCTACATGTTGCATTTCAATTGTCTCAGGCCAATGGCACAACATATTCACTCATGGTTAGATCAGAATTGGTTTCATAATCATAGGCCTGTACAGAGAATAAAGTGAAAATCACAAGTCCAAATACCCATCCATGGCTTAGGAAATGCCCAATTTAGCAAGCTAGCTACTGCAGGACATCAACACAAGCAGACCAGAAACAGACACGTTTTCAGAAAATGTGGTTTTTACAAAGGAAGTGATTTGATTGATCTGAAGCCAGATCCAAACTGGCCTCCCTTGGGGGGTGTTTTTCTGCACCGGGACAACCCACAGTTGAGCCCAGCTCAATGCTGATGGTTAATAAAAAAATTAATTAAATTAACAAAGGAGGCCAAATGCTTGCTGGCATCAATCAAATGCAATGGTGGCAACATGTTATACTCTTTTGGTCCAGACAGCATTAGATACATGGGCTACACATATCAAGACAAAGGGGCGCTGTTTCCCTCGCTCTGATGATTTCTCTGGTGAGATTCAGCCTCTTGCGAATTTACCGAAAATTATGAAAACACAGAGAGAGAAGAAAGAGGAATTATTTTATGATTGTAATTTATTTATTGGTAAAATATTTGGGGAAGCCTGGCTTCACTTGGCATCCATGAATATATGCCACTGAAATTAAATAACACATTTTTTGTCACATGCGCCGAATACAACGGGTGTAGACTTTACCGTGAAATGCTTGCTTACGAGCCCTTCCCAACGATGCAGAGTTAGGGTTAATTCAAGTTTAAAAAAAGATCTAGTAACACAAGAGGAATAACATACACAACAATGAGGCTATATACAGGGAGTACCAGTACCAGATCAATGTGCAGAGTTACGAGGTATTTGCTGAACATAAAGGCAGGGTAAAGTGACAAGGCATCAGAATAGGTAATAATAACAGAGTAGCAGCAGCATATGATGAGTGTGAACGTGTGTTTGCATGTGTGTGTGTGTGAGTTCATGTGAGT
Source organism: Salmo trutta (assembly GCF_901001165.1). NCBI lineage: Eukaryota > Metazoa > Chordata > Actinopteri > Salmoniformes > Salmonidae > Salmo > Salmo trutta. The sequence continues at coordinate 21,976,706 of NC_042987.1, read as the reverse complement.
GTGTGTTGTGTCGGTATGAACGTGTGTGTTATGTGTTTGTGCGTATGTAGTGAATGTGAATGTGTGTGGGTTTTATATGATAGTGTCAGTGTAGTGTGTGTGAGTTCATGTGAGTGTGTGTTGTGTCGGTATGAACGTGTGTGTTATGTGTTTGTGCGTATGTAGTGAATGTGAATGTGTGTGGGTTTTATATGATAGTGTCAGTGTAGTGTGTGTGAGTGAGTGTGTATATAGCGGGTAACAGGGTTTCCTTAAGGAATTCCAATGCGCACTTTTGTCCACATTTACTTTTCCTCAGCCAACAAGACCAGTAATGAACTGCAAAATCACTCGTCTCTGTCAATCTACTATCCCCCATATTAAATGTTCTTCAAAGGGTTCTCCCATTGGGACAGCTGAAGAAATCTTTTTGGTTCAAGATAGCACCTTTTTTTCAAAGAAAATAGTCTATTGGTCAGTTTGTCAATCTGTGCTTGAAAGAAATAGCCTATTCTTCCAAACAAACTCTGGGATAGTTTTGGGACGATAGATCCCAAATTCATACAGTTAGTAGGCCTAGCTACAAAAAAAGCAATGAGGCTGATGCAGCAGATCAGAACGTTCAGCTTAAAATGTTGATAAACTATACATTTTTCACATTATAAGCGCAGCAATGCGCACAAGGCAGTAGGCATGTTCCTTACATAATGCAATTAATGGAAAACACAGTTGTTGAGAGCACACCAAACATGTGAGCAGTTTCATGAGACAGAAATGAAAATATCCATTAGACATTTTTAAAGAGGGGAGATCTAAAGATGCAACAACTAGCATGGGTTACTAATATGACTAGGATTGTGTCTTTTGGCTACTGGACAATGAAAGAAAGTTAATTTGAAAACAAATATTTTTTTAAATTGATTCAACTAGGCATGTCAGTTAAGAACAAATCCTTATTTACAATGTCGGACTATCCCGGCCAAACCCTCATGACACTGGGCCAATTGTGCGCCACCCTATGGGACTCCCGATCACAGCCAAGATCGAACCAGGGTTTGTAATGACACCTGTAGCACTGAGATGCAGTGCCTTAGACCGCTGCGCCACTCGGGAGCCCCAACATGAGAACATGAGAGAAATAGGCTATTGGTTTCAAAGTCTTTATAAAATAATTGGCTCCACGTTTGGTCGTAGTTTCTCTAGGCTACTTTGTTGCAAGGTAAACATGCCTCATAATATGTGTATGAGTGTATGTTTTCAAAATATTTTCTACTTAAACTAGGCTCTGTATCTGTATGCTGTGCACATGTGATAAATAAGAATCATAACGACCAACGAAAATACACAAGCGGAAATTAAATTTCACAAAATTATGTAAATGAAGCCATAGACTGATAAGCATGACCAGTCAAATTTATTTACATCGACTGTATAAGCTAAAAATCATTATTTTGCAATGGAATTTTTCTCTTCTCCTGAACAGTCTGTTTGCCGGACGGTGAATGGTCTATGGCTTGGGTGGCTGAAGTCTTCCTCTTATACCACCTAATATAGATGTACTGGGCCATCCACACCACCCTCTGTAGCACTTTGTGGTCGAGGGCGGTGCATTTACCATACCAGTCAAGATCCTCTCGATGGTGCAGCAGTAGAACGTTTTGATGATCCGAGTCCCCAAGCTAAATCTTTTCATCCTCCTAAGGGGGAGAGGCGCTGTTGTGCCCTCTTCACGGCTGTGCGGATGTTTGGACCATGTTAAGTCCTCAGTAATGCATACCCCAAGGAACTTGAAACTCTAGACCCGCTCCACTACAGCAACGTCGATGTGGATTGGGGCGTGCTCTCCCCTTTTTCTTCTGTAGTCTACGATCAGCTCCTTGTTCCTACTGACGTTGAGGGAGAGGTTGTTGTCCTTGCCAAGTAACTGACCTCCTCCCTGTAGGCTGTCTCATCGCCATCGGTGATCAGGTCTACCATCGTCGTGTCGTCAGCAAACTTGAGGATGGTGTTGAAGTTATGCATGGCCATGCAGTCGTGCGTGGACAAGGCCTAAACACACACCCCTGAAGGGCCTCAATGTTGAGGGTCAACATGGCGGAGGTGTTGTTGCCTACCCTCAACAACTGGGGATGGGCCGTCAGCAAGCCCAGGATCCAGTTGCAGAGGGAGGTGTTCCATTCCAGGGTTCCGAGCTTGGTGATGAGCTTGGAGGGGACTATGGTGTTGAATGCTGAGCTGTAGTCTATGTACAGCATTCTCACATAGTTATTTCCCCTCTCCAAGTTTTTTTATTTTTTATTTTTTATTTCACCTTTATTTAACCAGGTAGGCCAGTTGAGAACAACTTCTCATTTACAACTGCGACCTGGCCAAGATAAAGCACAGCAGTGTGACACAAACATCACAGAGTTACACATGGAATAAACAAACATACAGTCAATAACACAATAGAAATATACAGTGTGTGCAAATGAAGTAAGATTAGGGAGGTAAGGCAATAAATAGGCCATAGTGGCGAGATAATAACAATTTAGCAATTAAACACTGGAGTGACATGTGCAGAAGATGAATGTGCAAGTAGAGATACTGGGGTGCAAAGGAGAAAAAAAATTATAATATGGGGATGAGGTAGTTGGGTGGGCTAATTACAGATGGGCTATGTACAGGTACAATGATCTGTAAGCTGCTCTGACAGCTGATGCTTAAAGTTAGTGAGGGAGATATGAGTCTCCAGCTTCAGTGATATTTGCAATTCGTTTCAGTCACTGGCAGCAGAGAACTGGAAGGAAAGGCGGCCAAAGGAGGAGTTGGGGTTGGAGGTGACCAGTGAAATATACCTGCTGGAGCACGTGCTACGGGTGGGTGCTGCTATGGTGACCAGTGAGCTGAGATAAGGTGGGGCTTTACCTAGCAAATACTTATAGATGACCTGGAGCCAGTGGGTTTGGCGACGAATATGAAGCGAGGGTCAGCCAACGAGAGCATTCAGGTCGCAGTAGTGGGTAGTTTATGGGTCTTTGGTGACAAAACGGATGACACTGTGATAGACTACATCCAATTTGCTGAGTAGAGTGTTGGAGGCTATTTTGTAAATGACATCGCCGAAGTCAAGGATCGGTAGGATAGTCAGTTTTACGAGGGTATGTTTGACAGCATGAGTGAAGGACGCTTTGTTGCAAAATAGGACGCCGATTCTAGATTTAATTTTGGATTGGAGATGCTTAATGTGAGTCTAGAAGGAGAGTTTACTAACCAGACACATAGGTATTTGTAGTTGACCACATATTCTAAGTCAGAACTGTCCAGAGTAGTGATGCTAGACGGGCGGGTAGGTGCTGGCAACGATCGGTTGAAGAGCATGCATTTAGTTTTACTTGCATTTAAGAGCAGTTGGAGGCCACGGAAGGAGAGTTGTATGGCATTGAAGCTCGTCTGGAGGTTAGTTAACACAGTGTCCAATGAAGGGCCAGAAGTATACAGAATGGTGTCATCTGTGTAGAAGTGGATCAGAGAATCACCAGCAGCAAGAGCGACATCATTGATGTATACAGAGAAAAAAGTCTGCCTGAGAATTGAACCCTGTGGCAACCCCATAGAGACTGCCAGAGGTTCGTACAACAGGCCCTCAGATTTGACACACTGAACTCTGTCTGAGAAGTAGTTGGTGAACCAGGCGAGGCAGTCATTTGAGAAACCAAGGCTGTTGAGTCTGCCGATAAGAATGCAGTGAATGACAGAGTCGAAAGCCTTGGCCAGGTCGATGAATACAGTTGCACAGTATTGTCTTTTATCGATGGTGGTTATGATATCATTTAGGACCTTGAGCGTGGCTGAGGTGCACCCATGACCAGCTCGGAAACCAGATTGCATAGCGGAGAAGGTACGGTGTGATTCGAAATGGTCGGTGATCTGTTTGTTAACTTGACTTTGAAGACCTTGGAAAGGCAGGGTAGGATAGATATAGGTCTGTAACAGTTTGGGTCAAGAGTGTCTCCCCCTTTGAAGAGGGGGATGACCGCGGCAGCTTTCCAATCGTTGGTGATCTCAGACGACATGAAACAGGCTAGTAATAGGGGTTGCAACAATTGGGGCGGATAATTTTAGAAAGAGAGGGTCCAGATTGTCTAGCCCAGCTGATTTGTAGGGGTCCAGATTTTGCCGCTCTTTCAGAACATCAGCTATCTGGATTTGGGTGAAGGAGAAATGGGGGAGGCTTGGGCAAGTTGCTGTGGGGGGTGCAGAGCTGTTGACAGGGGTAGGGGTAGCCAGGTGGAAAGGATGGCCAGCCGTAGAAAAATGCTTATTGAAATTCTCGATTATCGTATATTTATCAGTGGTGACAGTGTTTCCTAGCCTCAGTGCAGTGGGCAGCTGGGAGGAGGTGCTCTTATTCTCCATGGACTTTACAGTGCCCCAGGACTTTTTGGAGTTTGTGCTACAGGATGCAAATTTCTATTTGAAAAAGCTAGCCTTTGCTTTCCTAACTGTCTGTATATATTGGTTTCTAACTTCCCTGGGAGAGGGCAGTGTGAAGTGCAATTGAGATTGTGTCATGGGATGATAGTGTTGACCAGCCTCTCAAAGCACTTCATAATTACAGATGTGAGAGCTACAGGGTGATAGTCATTTAGGTAGGTTACCTTGGAGTTCTTGGGAACAGGGAAAATGGTGGTCTGCTTGAAACATGTTGGGATTACAGACTGGGAAAAGGAGAGATTGAAAATGTCTGTGAAGACACTTGCCACCCTTAGGCCTACAGTGGAACCTGGCTTCATGTCCACACCCCAGCTCAGCCTTTACAGAAATAATTACATAGTTATAAGTACACTGTCATGTAAAGATTTACCCAATGTGCTTTATGAATTGGATTCACTCTCAATTGACAGGAATATCTGTATCACCATGCTACTCATTTAGTTGACTCCCTTATGGAGTTTGACAAACAAGTCAAGCTACATTTGGTGCACGAGAACACGCGATTGGAAGTACAGTGATTTTCATGTGATATTTTTCACATCAGATGTGTGTGTATATGTGTTTGCCTAGTTATGTATATGTGTATGGGTGTGTGCACTTGTGTTTAAATGCTTTCAAGTGTGTGTGAATACACTGTATGTTTGATAAGCAGAGAGAAAGGAGGGAGAATAGACAAAGAGAGAGCCCAGAAGGCATGGAGGTATGTGGCGTCTCTCCAGAGTTGGCTGGGGCATGGGCCACGGCATGTATCGGAGGTCCCCGCGGGACTCTACAACACAACGAGCTGCTTCCAAAATGAAAAGAGGGAATTCAGGTTTTCGCTAATGCGCAACCCCAAAGCACTGAGTTGAGACCGCAATTTACATTGGTGATTTTCTGTTTAGATCCCATTGCACCAGTGGCAGAGGCACCTTTGTATCTAATATCTAAGAGTCCGCCCTCCCCGTCTCTCTCTCTCTCTCATAAAGAAAAATTAGAACATTTATTCTTTCTCTCGTGACTGACCCTTCAAAGTTTACACTCAGCCAGGCAAAGAATGGTGCACAGTACACACGTGCCTGACAAAATGACTCTACAGTACACACATAAAAATGAAAACGATACAAACATCTGAGATTCTGATAAGTGGTCAGTTTGTTTGCCCTAAGCTTTAATATCCATCTCAACTTATTTTATAATTTTTTCTGTCCTGCTGTCACCTCTCTCTCTCTCCATCACCCTTCTCTCTCTCTCTTACTTTCTCGGCACGGTTCTTGGAGTGTGTTTGTGTTGGATTCCGTCAGACGGAGTCTCGTTGGCGGTTGCAGCGGAAACCATAATACCATTATTGCCCCTGAGTGGTTCAATAGGTCTTAAACAACACAATGGTGTGATAAGGACCTGCAGACATGACGACGCGTCCCCAGGGAGTGCTAGCACACACACACAGGAAGAAATGGCACAGCAGCTTATAATCAATAACACTTGATTTCAAACAAACTGGCAAAGGTCCTTTTGCATCTTGTTGTCACTGTCGTTCAATTTGTTTATGATAAATATCTGCCAATGTCAGGCAACAGATCCGGTGAGAAGGACTTCCAGGGATCTGAGGAGTGGATAGAGAACATAGTGATGATTAAGGGTATACAGTATGAGGACTGAAGAGGAAATGCTGTTTTTGTTTCCTGAAAATGTTTCTTCATCAGTCAGTTGTGTAATCAACAGCCAACATCTGAGATACAGGATACAGTAAAACCTTTCTCTGGAAAAAAAAAAATACTCAGGGAAAGTTGTCATATACCTGGCTAGCACATACCTTTTCTCAGCACCAAGCATTGTGTATTTATATTATGGGTACGGTAGAATACATTATACACAATGATACACAAAGTTGGGTTCTAAAAGGGTTCTGCGGCTGTTCCCATAGGAGAACCCTTTTCGGTTCCAGGTAGAACCCTTTTTGGTGTAAAGAGGTTCTACATGGAACCCAAAAGGGTTCTACCTGGAACCTAAAATGTTCTACCTGGAACCAAAATGGGTTGATTAAAAGGTTTTTCTATGAGTACAGCCGAGGAACTCTTTTTGCTTCTATATAGCACTTTTTTTTCTAAGCGTGTACCTGGCTGGCTCGTACTTTTCTCAGAGAAGGAAGACACAAGGCAACAACCATCAGAGGCAGTGTCAATCGTTGTGTTAGTCTAAGTGAACATACTGTGACATGAAGTTTACACAAACCTGACTGTCAGGTAACATTTCTATGGAAAGTAAAGCACCCTGATTACCGCCAGACATCCGGCCGGCTGTTTAATTCCAACAGTCACTTAGTCAACAGACAGGGGAGACACTCAGGCAAGCAATGTCATGATAACAGAGCAATTATGCTGTAAAGTGCAATATATGATAACAATATCACTCTTTTACATTTCTAAGCTGTTGGTGCATAACAGCATGCCAACATAAAATAGTGATAATGTCTATAAAAGTTTTCAATGTAAATAAATCATTAAGATTTGGTTCAAGAGTTTTTATTCTACATTAGATTATAAGGCCTGTTTTGTTTTAATACAACTGAAATATACTGCCTCCCAGTGGTAGTTTTTAGTAGAGCATTCTTCTGCAATGCCACAGCTCTGGTGGTTGCAGCCAGAAGGATAACAAAAAATGTAAAGTTAAGGACAGCAGGGGCAGTGACACTACTATCATCAAATTATAAGCACATAACTAGACAAGACCATTGGTTTATTTCTGTCCAGCAGTACAGGTCATCTGATTTCTTTTTTTCTTCCTCTCATTTTGAGGTGGTTTTACTGGTATATTACCAGCAGGGGCGAAAATCCCGGGGGGGACGGGGGGGACACGACCCCCCCATCCTGGGAAAAATATGATTTGTCCCCCAATATATCACTGAAACATAACTATGTCATTTAAATAATATTAATAATACGCAATGAAAGCAATTGTGCTGATTATAGACACTTAATAGCACGTTTTTAAGTTTCAAAAGATTGCAACCCCCCCACCCTTTGCCTCACAATGGTTTGATCCACTGCCAGTTCCTTAGCTTGCTAGGTAACAGAGGGGTCGTATCCACTGTCTGAAAGGCACTCAATGAACGTAACTGACGTGAGGTTAATCCAGTCAATCGCGCATACACACTAGCTGAATATGCAGAGCTAGCGCGCAAATATTAACTATTAAGCTAGCTAGTACCTATTCCATTTATGTGGCCTCGTCAAAGATGGAATCTTTGCTATCGTCAATTTATTCCAAGATCAGCATGCAGATGATGTAAGTTAGTGCTTCAAAGTCCCTGTGATAAGGTTAGCGATAAACTGGAGTCCAAACTGAACAGAACTGCACTCTCTTGTACCATTGTCTTAAATATATTTAATGGTCTCGTTGCTAAAGCTAAATTGTCGCAAGGGAACTTTTATTTATTTATTTTATTTCACCTTTATTTAACCCGGGTAGCAAAGATTATAGCAAACACCACTGAAACGGAATTGGTGCTCGCTAGCTTTGCAAATTCAGCTATTGTTGGAAGCCAGCCAATATGAAACAAACTATTAAAATGACAAAAGGTTGCAGCATATGTTGTGTAAATGGTGAACTCATACAGCTGTCAACTCTTGTCACTGCAATCCATTTCACATCTGCTAACTACCTTTTAGATCGAAGCCCAAATAGAATGATAAAAGATAAGATGATAGAAGCCCGTCTCCTACTGTAAATAACCTACACACTGTGTGTGTGTGTAGCCAGCCAGCCAGCCAGGTAGAAAAATGGCAGAAAAATAAAAGACGGACATCAGAGTATTTTTCAGTACACCAAAACGCAAAGTAAGAACCCTAGTAGCCTAATATCTCAAAGACTAGTTGATAAAATGTTCATAAGAAAGAAAATAAATTCTAATGGAAATGTTTCACAATGATGTCATTAGGCAGAGCAGGCAGCAGATGGCACACAGACAGCAGAGTTGGGGACAGATATGCAGGGACAGACTGGCAGAGACAGGGAGTCTCAGGTAAGTTTGTTGAGTCTTTGTTTGGCAACATTATGAAAGGTTCTCCATTTTTTTGACTTGTAAAATAGGAACATAATTGGAAAATGCCATGGATACCCCCACTCTCAACTTAAACTGGTGACTGAACTAAGATTTGTTAAAGGCAATGGTATTGCTGTTGTGATTAGTTGTGTAGTTTTGGGTACCGGTAGTTAGGAGTACGGCAAACACCTAATTTCTTTGGTTCCTCAATATACATTTACCATATTACAATGTAGGCTATGTGTTACGGCACTACTTTTGGTGTCCCCCTCAGGAATTGCTCTTGAGAAAATTTCATATAATTGTCCCCTCCAAAGTTGATATCAGATTTTCGCCCCTGATTACCAGGACTGTTTGATTTTGGTAGGATGACATTGCAATATGTCGCAAGCACATGTTATTTAAATGCAGAGTGCACTACACACAACACCTCATGCCTCATTGCTTGAATGGCAGTTATTTTTTGATAGCGTTCAAGGCAAACCTGTTGCTTCTGATAGAGGCTAATTGTTCCATATCACTGATACAGTTCATTTAGTTTGAAAGGTAATCGGCATGATGTCACCTATGAAACTATCCACGCACAGGTCATTGTACAGTCATGAACAGATCACCTTCCTTTTTGCCAGAATAATATGTCTGTAGTAGTTGCACAAAGTACAGATCATTGAGTGTTTGGCTCTTTCAGGATATAACATACTTCCCAGGATACTGTTAAGTATGTCAATATTTAAACCTTTCACTGCAGTGGGCTAATTCAGGGATCAGGGGAGTGTTTCTTAGTAGTCAAACAAATCTACTTTGAAACAAAAGTATACATCTCCCACACATGGTTATGGGTTTACAAAAATAAGACACCTGTACCATGTCAGATATAGAGTTGAAATGTTTTAAATGTTTAGTTTGCATCCCAATATTATACTAGTTTTGATGTCTTCACTATTATTCTACAATATATAAAATAGGGAAAGAAAAAAAAACTTGAATGAGTGTCCAAACTTTTGACTGAAATATAACAAATATAACAAAGCCATTTGACATAGAAACATTAGATTTTATATATATATATATATAATGTTTATTAATTAGGAAATTAGGAACAATTTGTAATATAACGTTCCACCCATGATGCCACTAGAGGGCGATTTGATAATTTGACTGCAGGAAAGGTCTACAAAGAGCACTGTTTGATAAAAGCCACCAGAAGTTAAGGTTATCTCTGTTTTTTATTTCTCTTCTTTCTCATGATCATGAGTCAAACAGACCTTAAAGGAAAAATCCAATCAAAAACTATATTTTGGTGTTTTTCATTAGTCCACAGTTAATACCGTCCCAAAATGTTTTGCATGTCAGCAGTCAAGTTTTCAAGATATTGGACATTCAAGAAACAAAGTGTCACTTGCCACATCATCATGATGTATAGGCTGGTCTGACATGTACATGTATGCGATGTCATAATTAGAGATATTATGTAACTTGGTGATAGAAATGGGGCCAGGTACTTTATATGTCAACTTTCCCTGAGTTATTTACGTTTGTGTTTTAAGATTGATGGTGTCACTGATGAAGATAGGTCCTCTGTAGTGTTCAGCAGAGGACTACATGCATTAATCACTCCCCATATACATGAGCTCTGCTCTGGGACGATTACTGTTAAGTGGTTCACCTGTCCCTCTCTCTGTCAACAGTCAAACCTCTTCACCACACAACTTTTCATTCACTCGTCACAAAGTATTGTAGAAGCAATCGGGTGCATAGTTGAGTTGTAGGCTACACAGAATAAATTGTACTAGCTATATGGAACCAAAAAGGGTCCTATGACTCACTTGAAATATGGTCCTGAAAAAGGTTCTGTATAGACCCACAAAGCACCCTGTTTTTAACAGTGTAATGGCACCTGCATCAATTATACTGTGCACTTACTAGTGAAGTGTCTGAGGAAGAGGTTTTGCGGTCACATTCTAGATTCATTGAAATGTATAGCCTGTAACCCATACTGTGCAATCTTAAGGCATCTTCAAGGTTGGAAACTTGATAAGTCAATGATAATGTGAAAGCGATAAAAGATGACACCTAGTTAACAGGTGTTCCTATTTTGGGAATGATGTTACAGAAGTTGATGTATTTTGATCAGGGGTAATAGGAGGAGCTCCTCTATCTTTCTCACAAATCTTATCAATGTGTAAAACGAGATACTTAAAAAAGGGCCTACTTACAGTACTTGGTGTTTTGCATTATGAAAAAAGATACTGAAAAATACTGTAAAATTAGGAAATAACGAACATTTCCGAGAACCATACAAATAGAATCTAGATTATATTTCTATGGCCAAAACACTTGCAATGGATAGCTGGGGTAATAACCCTCACTCCATAAGTGGGGCAGAGAAACCCCGAAGCAGTCTAGAAACTGGAGGTGTGTGTGAAGGGACTGTGAACGGTATTCTCCAAGTATTCCCTCCAGCTGATGATTAAGGATATTAAACCAAGAGATATACCTTATTTCCTATGACAGGTAGCTGCATGCTGTACATGCCAATCATTTTGACCGCATGACTGATTCATATCTCTTGCTGCTCGCATTCTCTCTAGCAGAAGGGAGCCAGCTACAGCTTTTTAATTTATTTTATATAACCTTTATTTAACTAGGCAAGTCAATTAAGAACAAATGTACTTACAATGACAGCCTACCAAAAGGCAAAAGGCCTCCTGCAGGAATGGGGGCTGGGATAAAAAATACAAATAAATTAAATAAAAATAGGGCAATCGAGATTTAGGCTACATACTGTTTGTCGGTTGTAATCAGTTTATCATGACTGTCTACACTTTATCAAAGTTGTAAAGAGGAGTACCCCAGAAGAGTGTTTTTTGGTAGTCTTAAATCTATTCTGGAAAAAAGTGTACACTTCACACACATGGTTATGGGCTTAGAAAAAAAGAAGACGCCTGTACCATTTCAGAGTTTAAATGTATTCACTTATGAGTTTGCATCACAATATTACACTTTATATGGTATGGCTCTCAATCAGGAACAGCTGTACATCGTTGTTGCTGATTGAGAGTCATACTTAGGTAGCCCTGTTTTTACCTGTCCCTTGTGGGAAGTTGTTTTTGCACTGCTGTGTTTAGCCTGTAATACCGTTCGTTCGTTCGTTCGTTCATTCGTTCGTTCGTTCGTTCGTTCGTTCTTGTTTGTTTGTTTGTTTATTTAGTGTTCAATAAAAGTTAAAATGAGCACTCAACCCGCTGCGCTTTGGTCCATTACGTACGATGACTGTTACACAGAAACACCGGATTTTCACCCCCCCCCCAAAAAATGGGTAATTTGACTGGAGGAAAGGGCTAAAATGTGTCTGTTATCTGTCCACGGTGTCTGCATTGTGACCAGACAACAGTCAGATCACAATGTGTCTGCTATCTGTCCACGGTGTCTGCATTGTGACCAGACAACAGTCAGATCACAATATGTCTTTTGATTGTCAAACAATTTGGGCACAGATCAGGGCAAAGGATGCAAGTCAGGACCGGGTATAAACAGGGCAATAGATGCTGTTGACCCGGAACACTCAGTTGGGCTCTGCCCGGCTGCTGGAGTTCATGCGAAAAAGGAGGAGGTCAAAGGGGAATGAGTGCAACCGGTGTGAAATGGCTAGCTAGTTAGCAGTGCACGCTAGAAGCGTTTGAATTGGTGACATCACTCACTCTGAGACCTTGAAGTAGTTGTTTCCCTTGCTCTGCAAGGACCGCGGCTTTCGGGGAGCTATACTGTAGGTAACAATGCTTTGTGAGTGACTGTTGTCAATGTGTACAGAGGGTCCCTGGTTCAAGCCCCAGTTGGGACAAGGAGAGGGACGGAAGTAATACTGTTACACGTGCATGGAGACAAAAGACAGAAAGCAATGTGCATGTCGCACAATGTGAGAGATTCTCACTTGTCTCCTGGTGTTCAACAAAGTCAGGTGCTCAACCTGAGGGAGGTAGAGTGACAGCTTGGCTAAACCAGTCCTTGTTCCTTCCTTTTTGATGTCTCTAATAATAGGCATCTCCTTTCTAATGCACCGTACTTGAATGGCAGGGTAATGATGTGAAGGATGCAAAGTGAGAAAGGCCATCGTTCAATTGCTTGACTTCCTCTAACCTTTCATCTCTGTGTATCACACGCCTGCGGATAGAAGACAGAATTGTGCCTTAGAGGATTAATGCACTCAAAGAAGACATGGGATTTGTGGTATGGAGGTTAATGACTGGCACGTGCACACGCACACAAATGTATGTATACACACACACATTGGCACATGCGCACGCACGCACACACATACACATTGGATCAGCAAGAAGTATTCCAACACACTTATAATAGATTTCTTCCGCAGGTGTAAAAGCATTCTTAAAATGTTATGGGCATGTTTGGACAGGTAGAAGCCCAGAATCCCTCTTTAACATTTCCTAGTGCTGATTCCTTACTGTCTGTTTACCTGCCTTGTCTGAACTCCTCAAGCAAGCGACTCTGACATGGAAGTAAACAAAATGCCTGAGTTCCATAATATAATGCTCAACCCCCGAAAAGGCAATCCATCTTGAATGTACTGTTCCTCCATGCAGACCGTGCCATGTGAAAGAAAATGACCTCACTGAGTACGCCAGTGATTCATGTTTCATTCCATTCGGGATACCCTGGTCGCTGTAATGCAACTGTTCACAAACAAACAAAACATCCCATTTTAAATGAAAGGGATTTAATAGAGAATTATTGTTAGCATCAGCTACCTGCCTGATGTAACTTAACATGAATGTGTCTAAAATCACAATAGAAACATAAATAGCTGTTTGAAACCCCTTCATTATCGAACTGAACAAAAGCTACTGTGTGCTTCAATGTGCACTTTTTCTTCAGGACATATTGTATAGAAGAAGGGAGCGTCATATCAAATAGACCGTTCACACTGCAGAGGTCATAGGAGCCAGCGGTACCTGTAGAAATCACACCACAATGCCTTTGCATCCCTGTATTCAACAGGTGACATAAAGAACCTTAAGGAAGTCTGGCTTCCACTGTTCCGACCGGAACACAAGGTCTTCTGAAACAGCACTGCCTCAGGACAAATCATTTGACACTCTAAAACAGGAAATCTCTAAATCGCACACTCATTGTCCAGCTACATCAAATCCGTTTTTCACCACAAAAAGAAAGAGCTGGGGGAAGGGAAAAAGACAGAGACACTAAAATTAGACTCGTTGATAGGATGTCTTTTAGGCGTAGTAGAAGCTCCCTGTACCTGAATAATGAATTTGACCTTACCTGTCATAGGAGACTTCAGATCCACATCCACATTCTGGAGACGAGGGAAAATGAAAACAGAATCATTTCAAAAGCAATATTTGCAAATAAAACAAAAACTATGACCGGTTATTGAAGAGAGAATATATTTAGTCATTTCTTAGAGAACAGAATTATTGTTATTCATCTGTTTGTTATAAATGTATATAGTTGCACGGTAGAGTGACAACTTCAACAGACATTATATTGCATTCTGCAACACACAAACATCCTACATCCCCATTTCATATTTTTTCATTTTTAACCTTTATTTAACTGGGCAAGTCAGTTAAGAACAAATTGTCATTTACAATGACTGCCTACCGGGAAGCAGTGGGTTAACAGCCTTGTTCAGGGGCAGAACGGCAGATTTTTACCTTGTCAGCTCGGGTATTCGATCCAGCAACCTTTCGGTTACTGGCCCAATGCTCTAACCACTAGGCCATCCCGAAAATATTGTAACCAAATATTTGAATAACACAACAACCTATGGGCCATCACCTTCTGCAGTATACTGTATATTACAGTAGAACTGAAGGTGACTTCAGGAAGTAAGTAATCAATAATATAAAATAGAAATACATCATGGCTGCATCCCAAATGGGCCTTGGTCAAAAGTGTTGCATTACATAGGGAATAGGGTCTAATTTGGGATGCAACCCATTTTGGGGGAAGTAAAACTGGGATCCCGGTTTCCAGGTGGTGACAGGTCAGGTCAGACATGAGTTAGGCTGATATAAAACCAGTCTGTCTCTCCATACACACATGGCCTTGTTGCTCTGACTCCAAACCCACCCACAATCAATCCAGTCTACACTCTTAGAAAAAAGGGTTCCAAAAGGGTTCTGTGGAAAGGGTTCTACATGGAACCCAAAAGGGTTCTATCTGGAATCAAAAGGGGTTCTTCAAAGTGTTCTCCTATGGGGACAGTTGAAGAACCCTTTTTGGTTCGAGATAGCACCTTTTTTTCTAAGAGTGTACTACCTGCCTATCTCTGTTTGCACAGGTGAGTACAGTCCCATCCAGGTGTGCCTCAGGCAACCAGCTCTGTCCTTTCAATGTGAGAGAGAGTGGGAAGAAGAGACAGTGGAGGCACCCCCTACAACAGATAGGGAGGGAGGGGAGGGGGTGAGGGAGGGAGGGAGGGAGGGGAGGGAGGGAGGGAGGGGGGGGGGGGGGGGAGGCAGGCAGGCAGGCAGGCAGGCAGACAGACAGACAGACAGACAGACAGACAGACAGACAGACAGACAGACAGACAGACAGACAGACAGACAGACAGACAGACAGACAGACAGACAGACAGACAGACAGACAGACAGACAGACAGACAGACAGACAGACAGACAGACAGACAGACAGAGAGGGGTGATGGCTGTAACACTGTCCTGGTCTTTATAGCTAAATCTTGTACAACCTCTTGTTGATTTAGTGCTCTGTCTGCCATAAAACACTGACATAAGTAGAGCACAAAATCAATCAGATCAAAATAAAATACAATTTTATTGGTCACATAGACATGGTTAGCATATTTTAATGCGAGTGTAGCGAAATGCTTGTGCTTCTAGTTCCAACAGTGCAGTAACAAGTAATCTAACAAGTAATCTAACAATTCCACAACAATTCCCTCACAAGGAAGGACGAGGAAGACAAAATTAGTTCGTTGACTCTTATGGCCAGACTTTGAACTTGCTGTCTTCCAGCTGCGATTCTCTATCTAATGTACACTAACGTACACATCTAATGTACACCAATGTACAGTATCATGCTGATAAAAAGCCATAGCCTTTGTCCCAAAGATTATGATAAGTGCATAACCCAGAGGCATGTACACAAACCCACTGGAATCATTGAACTATCATGAGACAACTCAAAACCAACATTTGCCAATTAGTACAGTAGGTATTTTAAACCTCATGCAAACATCTGGTGCAGCAAACAGGAATTTCCATTTGTTTCTATTGCCCTCCAGTGGCTATTTCAGGCACGTAGATTGAGGTGGGATTTCAACTCCCCATTAACTAAAATAATCCCCTCACTTACATTGTCTCCTTTGATATTAATAACAACAGTAATAACCACTGAATAACCAGGTAGAGTGTGTTATATTTTGCATAATAGAAAGTACTGTAGCTAAGATAACAGCACCAGGGTGCCAAGTGTGTCAGTCTATCTATATGACAATTACAAACTATGTCTTCAGTGAAGGTAGGCATTAGTCTTTCACATGAGCACCATAATGTCTACTTCACCCATGCTCTAGCAAGGTTTTCCAGCACACAGCTTTGACCTACTACGGTAGCTAGGTTGGTCTATTGTACTTCAAACAATGTGTATGCAGGTTGCTCAGGATTCAAACCTTCTCAAACAGCCTAATTCATACTCTTAAAGGAGGGGCTCCCACAATAATGGGATTTGTACCACATACGAGTTAAAGTATTGGATTCTTCACACACCACACTAATCTCATTCCACTACCTTTTCAAGCTTTTTTGAATTATTTGAAAGTAAGCTTTGCTTTTATACTTACAAGATGATCATGCTTGATTGAGCGATCTGCTTTGTCTTGTAATGTGGTGCCTGCCTGTATTTCCTTAAAACAATATTTTAACGATACATGTCATTAAGATAAAAACCATTAATAAGCAACTTATTGGGGTTAGTAGGTGCCCAATATAACCGGTGGTGTGTTGGACTCAGTCACTCATGTATAGCGGTCTACAGAGAGGTCTACAGAGAGGTCTACAGAGAGGTCTACAGAGCCTGTCTCCATTCCTGACTTCTGGAACCATTAGCTTACCTGTGGAATATTGACATAAGCACAGAAACACTTGTTCTGCAACCATGGTCCTGTTTTATCAATTGCTGTGCTGATCAATGGACTGATCATTACCTCTGTCAAATGACTATGTAGCTTAAAACTATATGTGTATTTGTATTTCTTTTTGCAATAAAGATGATGACATACAATAATACACATTTATAATAGGCCTAGAGTGCATTCGGAAAGTATTCAAACCCCTGCCGTTTTTCAAAATGTTCTTACATTACAGCCTTATTCTAAAATGTATTGCAATAATTTTTTTCCTCATCAATCTACACACAATACCCCATAATGACAAAGTGAAAACAGGCTTTTAGAAATGATTGCAAATGTATTCAAAATAAAATGAATAACAAATACCTTATTTACATAAGTATTCAGACCTTTGTTATGAGTATTCAGACCTTTGTTATGAGTATTCAGACCTTTGTCCCAGCGTCGTCCGGGTTAGGGTTTGTCCGGTGTAGGCCGTCATTGTAAATAAGAATTTGTTCTTAACCTACTTGCCTAGTTAAATAAAGATCAAATAAAAATTTCAAATAAATAAAACGAGACTCAAAATTGAGTTCAGGTGCATCCTGCTTCCATTGATTCCTTGAAATGTTTCTAATACTTGATTGGAGTCCACTTGAGGTAAATTCAATTGATTGGACATGATTTGGAAAGGCATACACCTGTCTATATAAGTTCCCACAGTTGACAGTGCATGTCAGAGCAAAAGCCAAGCCATGAGTTCGAAGGAATTGTCCATAGAGCTCCAAGACAGGATTGTGTCGAGGCACAGTGTAACGTCTGCGTCCAACTCACACTGTCATACACGTAGATTCCCTGGACACAGCTTACTTTCCAGCCCACTTTCCAGCTCACACTCTCACACACATAGATCCCCTGAATGCAGCTCACTCTCCAGATCCCAATCACCTGAATTCTGATCACCTGTTCACACACCTGGATGTCATTATCAAACACTATTTAGTTAAATTCTTTGCAGCCCATCTTTGTGAGATATTGTTTGTTTTTGACACACTTCTCTTCGGAGCTCTATTTTTCCCGTCATTTACTCCCGTGTTTTTGCCTGCCTCACTAACGAAGCCTTTTGCCTATTCCCTGCCTGTATTTTAGCCTATCGAATTTCCTGTTATTCACCTATTGCCTTGTTCTCCCGGACGACGTTACTAGCCTTTTCCCTGCCTGTACTGTTGCCTTTTGGACCCCCTGTGTATGACCTGCTGCCTGCCCCTGGACCCAGCTACCTGCCTCCTCCTGTGGTCCTTTACATTTATCACCTGCTGCACCCTGCGCTTGAAACCAGCTATCTGTCTCCCACCATGTTCATTACACACACATCTGGGGAAGGGTACCAAACAATTTCTGCAGCATTGAAGGTCCCCAAGAACACAGTGGCCTCCATCGTTCTTAAATCGACCACCAAGATTCTTCCTAGGACTGGCCTCAAGGCCAAACTGAGCAATCTGGGGTGAAGGGCCTTGGTCAGGGAGGTGACCAAGAACCCGATGGTCACTCTGACAGAGCTCCAGAGTTCCTCTGTGGAGATGGGTGAACCTTCCAGAAGGACAACCATCTCTGCAGCACTCCACACTCTCCAGTGGCCAGCGTGCCACCCCAGGACTGACCCTCTCCAGTGGCCAGCGTGCCACCCCAAGACTGACCCTCTCCAGTGGCCAGCGTGCCACCCCAGGACTGACCCTCTCCTGTGGCCAGCGTGCCACCCCAGGACTGACACTCTCCAGTGGCCAGCGTGTCACCCCAGGACTGACCCTCTCCAGTGGCCAGGATGCCACCCCAAGACTGACCCTCTCCAGTGGCCAGCATGCCACCCCAGGACTGACCCTCTCCAGTGGCCAGCGTGCCACCCCAGGACTGACCCTCTCCAGTGACCAGCGTGCCACCCCAGGACTGACCCTCTCCAGTGGCCAGCGTGCCACCCCAGGACTGACCCTCTCCAGTGACCAGCGTGCCACCCCAGGACTGACCCTCTCCAGTGGCCAGCGTGCCACCCCAGGACTGACCCTCTCCAGTGGCCAGCGTGCCACCCCAGGACTGACACTCTCCAGTGGCCAGCGTGCCACCCCAGGACTGACACTCTCCAGTGGCCAGCGTGCCACCCCAGGACTGACCCTCTCCAGTGGCCAGGATGCCACCCCAGGACTGACCCTCTCCAGTGGCCAGCGTGCCACCCCAGGACTGACCCTCTCCAGTGGCCAGCGTGCCACCCCAGGACTGACACTCTCCAGTGGCCAGCGTGCCACCCCAGGACTGACCCTCTCCAGTGGCCCTCTCCAGACAGACAGACAGACAGACAGACAGACAGACAGACAGACAGACAGACAGACAGACAGACAGACAGACAGACAGACAGACAGACAGACAGACAGAGACAGGGGTGTAGGCTGTAACGGTGTCCTGGCCTTTACAGCTAAGTAAATCTTGAACAACCTCTTGTTGATTTAGAGCCCTGTCTGTCATAAAACATAAACATGAGAAGAGCACAAGGAAGGATAAGATTAGTTCAACTCCAGACTTTGAACTTCTTGTCTTCCAGCTGCAATTCTATATCTAATGTACACATCTAATGTATACCAATGTACAGTATCATGCTGATAAAAAGCCATCGCCTTTGTCCTAAAGATTATGATAAGTGCATAACCCAGAGGCATGTACAGAATGCCAGCTGACAACCAAACCCACTGGACTCATTGAATTATCATAAGACAACATCTGTTCATAACTCAAAACCAACATTTGCATTTTAGTAGGTCTTTTAAACCTTATGCAAACATCCAATACAGCAGCCAGGAATCTTTTAACCTTCATCTGTTTCTATTGCTCTCCATTACAGCAACGTAGATTTTGAGGTGGGATTTCAAGCATTCGTTTCCTCACAACTCCCCATTAACTAAAATAATCCCCTCACTTACATTGTTTCCTATGATATTCAGTAATAACCACTGAATAACCAGGTAGAGTGTGTTATATTTTGCATAAGAGGTAAATAAATGAAAGTACTGTAGCTAAGATAACAGCTGTATAAGCATCAGGGTGCCAAGTGTGTCTATCCTATGACTATGCATCAGATAACAATAGTCCCCCTATGGGGATAACGGACAAGGAAGAGTCAACAGTGTCCCACTGGTGTCCTCCTGGCTTCATATTTACTGGACGGATTAGTGTGTTGTCATCCTGGAGATACAGGAGAAACACACAGAGGAATCCCCTTCCTGTTTTATACATCTCTGGCCTGTCAAGTGGATACAGTGGTGGTGCTTCTATAGAAGGTTTCTCACTAAGTCATTCCACTGGCCCAGTGGTGAGGTGACATGCGCTACATGACCAAAAGTATGTGGACTCCTGCTCGTCGAACATCTCCTTCCAAAATCATGGGCATTAATATGGAGTTGGTCCCCCTTTGCTGCTATAACAGCCTTCAGTCTTCTGGGAAGGCTTTCCACTAGGTGTTGGAACATTCCTGCGGGGACTTGATTCCATTCAGCCACAAGAGCATTAGTGAGGTCGGGCACTGATGTTGGATGGTTAGACCTGGCTCGCAGTCAGCGTTCCAATTCATCGCAAAGGTGTTCGATGGGGTTGAGGTCGGGGCTCTGTGCAGGGCAGTCAAGTTATTCCACACCGATCTCAACAAATCATTTCTGTATGGACCTCGCTTTGTGCACGGGGGCATTGTCATGCTGAAACAGGAAAGGGCCTTCTCCAATCTGTTGCCACAAAGTTGGAAGCACAGAATCGTCTAGAATGTCATTGTATGATGTAGCATTAAGATTTCCCTTCACTGGAACTAATGGGCCTAGCCTGAACCATGAAAACAGCCCCAGACCATTATTCCTCCTCCACCAAACTTTACAGTTGGCACTATGCATTGGGGTAGGTAGCATTCTCCTAGCATCCGCCAAATCCAGATTCATCTGTCGGACTGCCAGATGGTGAAGTGTGATTCATCACTCCAGAGAACGCGTTTCCACTGCTCCAGAGTCCAATGGCAGTGAGCTTTACACCACTCTAGCTAATGACTGGCATTGCGCATGGTGATCTTAGGCTTGTGTGAGGCTGCTCCGCCATGGAAACCCATTTCATGAAGTTCCCGTCGAACAGTTATTGTGCTGATGTTGCTTCCAGAGGCAGTTTAGAACTCGGTAGTGAGTGTTGCAACCAAGGACAGATGATTTTTACGCGCTACACGCTTCAGCACTCGGCGGTCCCGTTCTGTGAGCTTCTGTGGCTTGTCACTTCGCGGCTGAGCAGTTGTTGCTTCTAGATGTTTCCACTTCACAATAACAGCACTTACAGTTGACCTGGGAAGTTCTAGCAGGGCAGAAATCTGACTTGTTGGAAAGGTGGCATCCTATGACGGTGCCAAGTTGAAAGTCACTGAGCTCTTCAGTAAGGGCATTCCACAGCCAATGTTTTTCTACGGAGATTGCATGGCGGTGTGCTCAATTTTATACACCTGTCAGCAATGGTTGTGGCTGAAATAGCCAAATCCACTAATTTGAAGGGGTGTCCACATACTTTGTATATATAGTGTATCCACTTGAACTACTTCGTACCCCTGCACAACGATATTGTATTGCCACTCGTTGTATATAGCTTCATTCATGTGAGTTGTATTTCTTATGTGTTCCTCTTTTCTTATTTAACTCTACATTGTTGGGAAAGAGCTTGTAAGTAAGCATTTTACTGTAAGGTCTACATCTGTTGTATCCGGCGCATGAGACAAAACAGTTTAATTTGATTAGAGGTGAAGGGTCAACCATCAAAAAGTTCAAACAGGCCCATGGTAAAATGAGTTTTACTCTGTCATCATGGATTCTTCTTTGTAGTTTTCGGTTCTGGCGACTGTGCGGGTGAATAGCCCTGAACAGCCTGTTTCCATAGCATACTATTTTACCCATAGCGGTGGTCCCTCGTAACCCTGGGGGGGGGGGGCCATACCTGTTAATGACAGCCGGCGCCAGCTGAGCCTGTGACTTATATGGCAGGGACGTCACTCCCTGAAGTAGTTAGTGTAATAATCCAACTACCCGCTACCCAGTAACTCTAAGTAGAAATAGAAATCTAGAAATGTAGAAATGTCGAGATAGATAGGGCTATTACTTGGCACCGGTGTCTTTAAAGTTCCTTCAGCACCTCAAGACTTTTTCGCAGCAGTTCTTAAAAGAGCTGGTTCTGACTGATGCTATACTTCTTGTTAACACATCTATAAGCAGTGCATTACATAATCAGCTTTACATTGTCCCTAGACAGACTCTCGACCGGTTAGTGCTCATAGACAGCACTGCATTGAAATGAGTGTTTCTTCCTTTAATCTATTTGCATGTTAAGCTTTGAGCTGGCACAAAGCACTGTGTTTTCTAGTCAAACAACATTGTAGAACTCTGAAAACAAATTGTAGTGGACTTTATGGAACCTAAGTCCTCCTTAACCATGCATTGTGTTCCTGTATTGGGGTATGAGTGCGAAGTTTACTCTGCCTTGTAAAAGCCTCAACAACAATAGCGCACTTACAAGACACATCCCTCTAAACCAACTCATGTCCCAGTGGCAGACTTATCACACGGATTAGTGCTGTTAATTAGAGGTATTATCATCCAATTACTGGGGAATATCCCATCAAGACTTTATGCAGCAACTTAAGGAAAGAGTAGAAACAGACTGGTGTTGTAAGTTTACCGTCCATTCAGAAACAACAGGTCTATTTAGCCTACAGTCAACTCTGCCATTACAGAATGTGTAGTGGTAATACTCCAGTCATTTACACATGGCTTAGAGGTAACTAACTGCTTTGACTGTTTACATTAGACTGAGCAAAGATTTACCTTTACTTCATAAGCGTTTTTCTATCCTGCCTGTTGTAACAGAGGAGTGATTGCGAAGCGTTATTATTGCTGTTAACCTGAAGTATGTTTCTGTCATAATGTTAGAACACATCTAGTGAATGAACTTGACTCCCCCTTTAAGACCTAAAGCTGCCCACAAGGAACCATAGACTGCTCTCTCTCTAGCTCTCTCTCTAGCTCTCTCTCTCACTTGCTCTCTAGCTCTCTCTCTCTAGCTCTCTCTCTCTCTCTCTAGCTCTCTCTCTCTCTAGCTCTCTCTCTCTCTCTCTGGCTCTCTCTCTCTAGCTCTCTCTTTCTCTCTCTCTAGCTCTCTCTCACTCTCTCTAGCTCTCTCTCTTTCTCTCTCTCCAGCTCTCTCTCTCTCTAGCTCTCTCTTTCTCTCTCTCTCTTTCTCTCTCTCTAGCTCTCTCTCTCTTTCTCTCTCTCTAGCTCTCTCTCTCTCTAGCTCTCTCTCTTTCTCTCTCTCTCCAGCAGAGCCATGACGTCTGAACGTCACGCACAGTTGGCCAAGTACAGCCACAGTCAGCGGTGGGGGGTCATCTCCCCCAACCCTCTCACCCTCCCAACCCCACCGATCTCCATTTGTCATCTCCCCCTTTCAAGATAGGAAAATAGGTGGATACTACGTTAAGAACCCCCCCCTTTCTCACCCTCCTACCTCTACCTGTACGAAGCAATCCCTCAGCAACATTGACCACCCCCTCCCATTCCCCTCCACCGCTCTCCCCTACCACCGTCCCCTCTCCCCCATCACCACACACAAAACCCTCAGTGTTCCCCCTGGGGCCAACTGGAGATGAAAGGCGGTGTGTTGAAGGGGCCAGAGGGGAGAAGATGAAATGTCTCTGATAATTGTGGGAGCATCTCAGCCTTCATTGCGGGGGCCCAATCAAAGGCCTTCGTTGTCTGGAACCTGTCTCTCGTGGGTGGCTGTAGGGTTTGGCAGGGGGTGGCTGTAGGGTTTGGCAGGGGGTGGCTGTAGGGTTTGGCAGGGGGTGGCTGTAGGGTTTGGCAGGGGGTGGCTGAGGGTGACAGGGGTTGGCTGAGGGTGACAGGGGGTGGCTGTAGGGTGGCAGGGGGTGGCAGGGGGGGCTGAGGGTGACAGGGGGTGGCTGAGGGTGACAGGGGGTGGCTGTAGGGTGGCAGGGGGTGGCAAGGGGTGGCTGAGGGTGACAGGGGGTGGCTGTAGGGTGGCAGGGGGTGGCTGAGGGTGACAGGGGGTGGCTGTAGGGTGGCTGAGGGTGACAGGGGGTGGCTGAGGGTGACAGGGGGTGGCTGAGGGTGACAGGGGGTGGCTGTAGGGTGGCAGGGTGTGGCAGGGGGTGGCTGAGGGTGACAGGGGGTGGCTGAGGGTGACAGGGGGTGGCTGTAGGGTGGCAGGGTGTGACAGGGGGTGGCTGAGGGTGACAGGGGTGGCAGGTTCCTGCTCCTGTGTATGTGGGGAGTGGCAGGGCAGGCAGTAGGTTAATATAACATAACACTGCCCTGGCCTAGCCTGGTTGACTTAAGCTTAAGTTAGGTAAAGGTTTTGCAATGCGTCGTTTTCTATTGTATTTAACATAGACTGAAAAGAATACTTCCATTTTCGATGTTGTTTTACTAAAGTAAGTGTGAAAACATTATTATCATCATATGCCTGTGTTAGTTGAGTTGAACAAGAACACACCTACTCCATGCATGGAGGGGCAGGTAGCCTAGCGGTTAAGAGCGTTGGTCCAGTAACTATATACTATACTATACTTTATTTACTTTGCCACCATGGCCTTTTTTTGCCTTTACCTCCCTTATCTCACATCATTTGCTCACATTGTATATAGTCTTATTTTTGTCTACTGTATCATTGATTGTATGTTGTTTTACTCCATGTGTAACTCTGTGTTTTTGTATGTTGTCAAACTGCTTTCCTTTATCTTGACCAGGTTGCAATTGTAAATGAGAACTTGTTCTCAACTTGCCTACCTGGTTAAATAAAGGTGAAATAAAATAAATAAATAAAAAACCGAAAGGTTGTTGGTTCAAATCCCAGATCTGTCAATGAGCCCTTAACCCTAATTACTCCAGTAAATAGCTCTGGGTAAGAGCATCTGCTAAATGACTGAAATGTAAATATATTCACAACTCCATCTCTTCTATTGCATTAGTTTATTATCAAAACAGCTACTATTTAATTGATCATCAATCTGACTTCAAAGGGTGATTTTTATTTACCTACAGTAGGCTACTTCCACCATTGACAGCCTGATCAAACATGTACTGGCATGAACTGCCTCCTTGAAAAAACATTTTGTCTTGCTTCTTAGTGCCCCCATGTGGACAGTGAAAGTAAATTCCAAGTTGGCTGAATAACGGAAATGAAAGTAGTTATTGCTTGCATACAAACATTTCATAAAATTGTATGGAAAAATCTCATCCCAAAAAATGTGTTGGCTATAATAGCCTAGTGTGATAACTTCATACTAGGCATCAACACTGTGTGGGATGTGGGTGTGTGTGGGCAGCCAAATTGCTAACTTTTAATATCACCACAATAGCTGTAAAGCATTAGGAGGCAGCTAATGTAAATCAGTCACAACTTTGTGAGAGAGAGATTAGGAAGGTAACTTGGCAGTTTTAGGTTTCTCTGGTGGCTTTGACTTAATGTCTCATTGCACACGTAGCGGATGACAGTAATCCTGTACATGAATACACACCGAAGCAGTCTCACCTCGCCATGTTATTGAAAATACATCCCCGCTCTAAACCCACATAACGTAATTCTCCAATCTCTTAAGCATTCATGGATATGAAAGCAATTTATCGAAACTGTAATTATGGGATTAGCTAGACAGAGAAGAGGACTCTGAAGACATTGACAACCACGCTAGCTAGGGTTTAGTAAAGACGCTGGCCTCTATGGGCTGCTTTTTCTCTTTACCTGTAATTACTCTGGAGAAGGGAGAATGATAAGAGTTTCTTTTTGCACTTGTTTGAAATAGTTGTTTCTTTTTTTGAGAGTTCGTATATCTGAAAAGGGTGATTATTGAGATGAAAAACACCTGCACACCTGTGTAAAAGACAGTAAATTCAAGGTGATTAGCCGATATAACCATTCAATAACTGCCCCTGTAATGTTAGGATAATGATAGGTGGTAAATAGGAGAGATTGGCTGTTTGATCAGATTATTGACCTGGCTAAACCTCTTAACTGGTTCAAATGGTCCTTTCTGAAGGCGATAAGTCAGACATCTCTGGCACATCCATGATCGGAAACAGAAAAGGACACAACACCATATGGAATATGTCAAACACTCTCCCTTCCCTTTTCTCCAAACAGAGATCCCCTGACTGACCAAATCCTATTCCGATGAACCACCTTGGGTTGGATCGATGTTGTAAAAAGGCCATGGTGGAGAGCAGACCCTTAATTGAATGAGATGTACCAGGAGCGATATGCTGAGTGCCAGAGGAAGAGGAGGATGCTAGTAAGGGGAGGTAGGGTAGGGGTCCAAGTCAAATTCCCACGTGAAGGTGTAAATTACCATTGGTACAGACAGGCAATGCAATAGAGCAATTACCGAACACAGCAGGGAAGGCCTGTCCTATTGATCGGTCTGTGGAGATGTTTGTAAACTAGCAATAATGGCCCCACATTCTATACTCCCCCATCAGGACAAGCTTTGACCTCCAAAAGCAATTTCTATAGATCTGCCTTGACTTGGAGCCCCCACTTCCTGGGTCCAGAGCCACTCAGGCTCCAAGACTAGCCGTAACCCGACCCTCAGCCACAGCTCCTCTAATGCACCAGTTATGGATTGGTTGGGTGTCTGGCAAGCAACCTCTTGACATGCTGGACAGGGGAGTAAATGATACAGGCTCTGTAATGTTCATTTTACCATATAGGCACATTTAATCTGGCCTCCTGCCCCCAAAACCCTCAGCCCACACCTCCAGCCTAGCGGTCACTCCTTCTCCACTTTGACCCCCACACACTTCACACTCAGGGGGTGTTAAGCGTGTTTTTAGCCACTGGTCAAACCTAATCTGATTGACTCCATCCTGTCCTCTCCTTGCTTGTTGGGGTAAGATTGAGTGTTGATTTCTCATGGTCTTAGACTGACCATACCTCAGATTGCTATATACAGGCCCTTAGCCAGTCAGTCAACCTCTATCTGGGCAAGGCCCCAGTCATAAAACCCATGAGGAAAGAAGACTCAGGCTCACTGTTGGGTTGGTAAACACCTACAACCTACCAGGCAAGGTCCCAAATGGCACTGACCCTGTTTGCTATATAGTCTACTATATAGCCCATAGGGCTCTGGTCAAAAGTAGTGCACTATATAGGGAATAGGCTACCATTTAGATGCAAAAACCCTGACTTTGGGGCTCCATCCTTGGGAGCTTCCAGAACCTTCAGCAGGAGTACAAGGTGAAGTTCCACAGGAAGTTTTTTGGAACACCTGCCTTCTTTCCAATTTATTTATCACTAGTTCATTAGCATCTGATAACACTTACATGAATTTTAGGGATTGTTTAGCTTTTTTCTGGATGTGCCTTTATTTATCTCGGCATCGGAAAGGCAATATGTGTTGAATTCAAGGCTTGGCCATGGATCTAAGCGGCGGCAAGGGGAAAAATTACTTTCAGTGATCATCTTGTAGTAATTTTACCAAATTACTGTAACAGGTTTCTGCTGAATGGGCAGTGTTCCTTGGCTGGATTGTTCTAGTTATGTTAACAAGCACACACACTTTCCCTTGCCTCAGCCTGCCTGCCTGCCGCACCATCTGGAGAGCACCCATAATTAGGGGCTTTGGGAGTTAGAAACACTTTAGAGTTAGTGGACACCTTTTGCCTCTAGATGGCAACGGAGGCTGATATTTCCAGCAAAGTCTATTTTTGAATAACTTGATTCTAAAGGAATTGCTAATCATTGGCTTGGCTGTTGGAAAATATAGACATTCTGATCACTCACCATGTCATATGAAACGTTCTTCTGGTTTAACTATACATAACAAAAATATAAAGGCAACATGTAAAGTGTTGGTCCCATGTTTCATGAGCTGAAATAAAAGACTCCAGAATTTTCCATACCCACAAAAAGCTTATTTCTCTCAAATTTTGTGCACAAATTTGTTCACATCCCTGTTAGTGAGCATTTCTTCTTTGCCAAGATAATCCATCCACCTGACAGGTGTGGCATATCAAGAAGTGCATTAAACAGCATGATCATTACACAGGTGCACCTTGTGCTGGGGACAATAAAAGGCCACTCTACAATTTGCAGTTTTGTCACACAACACATTGCCACAGATGTCTGAAGTTTTGAGGTAGTGTGCAATTGGCATGTTGACGGCAGGAATGTCCCCCAGAGCTGTTGCCAGATAATTTAATGTTAATGTTAATTTCTCTTCCATAAACCACCGCCAACATCGTTTTAGAGAATTTGGCAGCATGTCCAACTGCCCTTATAACTGCAGACCACGTTTATGCCATCGTGTGGGCGAGCAGTTTGATGTCAATGTTGTGAACAGAGTGCCCCATGGTGGCGGTGGGGTTATGGTATGGGCAGGCATAAGCTACAGACAATGAACACAATTGCATTTTATCGATCGCAATTTCAATGCACAGATACCGTGACGAGATCCTGAGGCCCATTGTCCTGCCATTCATCTGCCACCATCACCTCATGTTTCAGCATGATAATGTACAGCCCCATGTTGCAATGATCTGCACACAATTCCTGGAAGCTGAAAATGACCCAGTTCTTCCATGGCCTGCATACTCACCAGACATGTCACCCATTGAGCATGTTTGGGATGCTCTAGATCGACATGTATGACATGTCTTCCAGTTCCTGCCAATATCCAGAAATTTCACACAGCCATTGAAGAGGAGTGGGACATTCCACAGGCCACAATCAACAGCCTGATCAACTCTATGCAAAGGAGACATGTCACGCTGGATGAGGCAAACGGTCACACCAGATAGCGACTTGTTTTCTGATCCACACCCCTAGCTTTTCTTGAAGGTATCTGTGACCAAACGGATGTATACTGCTCAAAAAAATAAAGGGAACACTTAAACAACACAATGTAACTCCAAGTCAATCACACTTCTGTGAAATCAAACTGTCTACTTAGGAAGCAACACTGATTGACAATACATTTCACATGCTGTTGTGCAAATGGAATAGACAACAGGTGGAAATTATAGGCATTTAGCAAGACACCCCCAATAAAGGAGTGGTTCTGCAGGTGGTAACCACAGACCACTTCTCAGTTCCTATGCTTCCTGGCTGATGTTTTGGTCACTTTTGAATGCTGGCGGTGCTTTCACTCTAGTGGTAGCATGAGACGGAGTCTACAACCCACACAAGTGGCTCAGGTAGTGCAGCTAATCCAGGATGGCACATCAATGCGAGCTGTGGCAAGAAGGTTTGCTGTGTCTGTCAGCGTAGTGTCCAGAGCATGGAGGCGCTACCAGGAGACAGGCCAGTACATCAGGAGACGTGAAGGAGGCCAACAACCCAGCAGCAGGACCGCTACCTCCGCCTTTGTGCAAGGAGGAGCAGGAGCACTGCCAGAGCCCTGCAAAATGACCTCCAGCAGGCCACAAATGTGCACGTGTCTGCTCAAACGGTCAGAAACAGACTCCATGAGGGTGGTATGAGGGCCCGACGTCCACAGGTGGGGGTTGTGCTTACAGCCCAACACCGTGCAGGACGTTTGGCATTTGCCAGAGAACACCAAGATTGGCAAATTCGCCACTGGCACCCTGTGCTCTTCACAGATGAAAGCAGGTTCACACTGAACACGTGACAGACGTGACAGAGTCTGGAGACGCCGTGGAGAACGTTCTGCTGCCTGCAACATTCTCCAGCATGACCGGTTTGGCGGTGGGTCAGTCATGGTGTGGGGTGGCATTTCTTTGGGGGGCCGCACAGCCCTCCATGTGCTCGCCAGAGGTAGCCTGACTGCCATTAGGTACCGAGATGAGATCCTCAGACCCCTTGTGAGACCATATGCTGGTGCGGATGGCCCTGGGTTCCTCCTAATGCAAGACAATGCTAGACCTCATGTGGCTGGAGTGTGTCAGCAGTTCCTGCAAGAGGAAGGCATTGATGCTATGGACTGGCCCGCCCGTTCCCCAGACCAAGAATCCAATTGAGCACATCTGGGACATCATGTCTCGCTCCATCCACCAACGCCACGTTGCACCACAGACTGTCCAGGAGTTGGCGGATGCTTTAGTCCAGGTCTGGGAGGAGATCCCTCAGGAGACCATCCGCCACCTCATCAGGAGCATGCCCAGGCGTTGTAGGGAGGTCATACAGGCACATGGAGGCCACACACACTACTGAGCCTCATTTTGACTTGTTTTAAGGACATTACATCAAAGTTGGATCAGCCTGTAGTGTGGTTTTCCACTTTAATTTTGAGTGTGACTCCAAATCCAGACCTTCATGGGTTGATAAATTGGATTTCCATTGATTATTTTTGTGTGATTTTGTTGTCAGCACATTCAACTATGTAAAGAAAAAAGTATTTAATAAGATTATTTCATTCATTCAGATCTAGGATGTGTTATTTTAGTGTTCCCTTTATTTTTTTCAGCAGTGCATATCTGTATTACCAGTCATGTGAAATCCGTAGATTAGGGCCTAATTTATTTATTTAAATTAACTGGATTTCCTTAAGTGAACTATAACTCAGTAAAATCTTTGAAATTGTTGCCGGTTGTGTTTAGATTTTTGTTCAGTATAGATGTTAATGTTAATTCATATTCAGGACCTAAAGAGAGTAATGAGCAACGAGTACAGTGAGTGATGAGATCTGTGAAGAGGCGTCACACTTCTGATTTACAATCATTTAATTCATGTGAAATGTAGTTTACAAACGGGAAAGACACGTACCATTTCAAGAATATACAAGACACAAATGATTTAACACAATCATCTTGTGCAATTTGTCATCTTTGGGGCAGGTTGAAATAAATCTCCAGTTGAAGGAACCACAAAGTGAGAGAAGAGCTTAACCCTTAACAGTGTTGTGAAGCAGATTCACACAGTAAAGCTCAAACATCCTATCACAGGTTCAAAGGTGCCCCACACATACTGTTGCACAGCTCTAAGTGTTCATTTGCCTATGCATGGTTACCTGTACACGTGACTACAAAGTGAAACTAGAACACAAACCTATACACACACACACACACACACACACACACGTACTGTATGAATGAACAGAGGTATTGTGGGAAAAACAATCTGTGTAACAATGTGGAATTGTTCTACAGATCCTTTGAAGTTCTACGAGCCTGTGATCATCCCTTCTAACAGGTTGCTCCAGAACATTCCTTTTACAGGAACAATAATACTTTACTAAAGATGTTGTATACTGCTTTTATGAAAACAAATCTGCTGTATGTCTACATTGCAGCCATCCCTATGACTCAAATAATCCTTGTAAAATAGCATCTTAAATCCACAATGTAGGGAGATGATCAAAGACAATCTTAGACCTAAACAAAAAAAACACTAAACTGGAGACAGTTCTGAAAAGGCTAGTCCATGAAGAAAATGGATGTGAATGGAAACCAGAAGGTCTGGACTGAAATAAATATCCAACGCTTTGTATGTGATTAAAGCCATCATCTATTGTTCCCCTTCACTAAAAATGTAACATTTCTGTTCTGTACATGTGTTAATATACAGGGGTTAAAGCAACAAAATAACCCCATGACAAACTTCAGTCGATCTCAGATCGACTGTCTGGGGCCAATTAACCTCCCCTTTCATGTAAGAAAGTCATGACCATCATGCATTTAGGAAAAGAGGTTAATTTCAGAGTTATACCAATTCCAGTCCTTTTCATTATTGGAGAAAAAAATACAAAGAAAAAAAGAATCCATGATGGAAATCCGTCCCAGTGACAGGGAATTTAACCCTGTAATATATCTGTTGGGTTTCTGTTGGGGGTTTGAATTCAGTCATAAACCTTTAAATTCTTTCTTTTTTGTCAGCTTACATCAATACAGACATCACAGGATACATTGTTTTACAACTACAAAGCACATCACCTTGCTGTGGGGAAGTGTTCAGTAACTGGGCTTGGGCAGTCAGAGTGGGCTGGGACAACATGTCGGCCCACTGCTCCTTCCCTCACAGATGGGAAGGACCTGTCTTGACGAGTTGCCAGGTTGGAAGCCTGGCTGGGTCGCACAATGGAAGCAACACTCAAAAACACATTTCTGGAGAAGCATCTTATGAGGCTTCACCAGAGTGGAGGCCAAAACAGAAAACCTAAGTGATCAGTAAATTGATATAATCAACAGGTAGGCTGGTCAACTGAGGACAAGCAGCGGAGGTGGAGGTTAACTCAACTGTGTTGCCGGTTGTGATTTAGAAAACAGCTGTTCATTTGACCAGCGTTGCAGTTATGTAACAATTTAAAGCCATCATCTCCCCCCTCGTGTAGGGTTAGAGCGATGTGAACCTTTCCGTTAAAACATAAAATCAAAAAACATATACTCCTTGCTTTAGGTTTAAAACTTCGACAGCTTTTACTGTATAGTTGAAGAAAAAATGTACACCATCTAAACCTTTATTTCTAGTTGAGTAGTTTATTATTATTATTGTGACTTAAATCTATTCCTGTACAATGAAATACAACTTCAACCTCAAAACGACAACACCGGTTGAAAAATACAGAGGGCTTTCTTTTTCACATTGATTAAACATCACTCCCTACCCTTCCTCAAAACTCTACCTAAAAACTGGACTTTATTAATATATACTTCTGTGAGTGTGTGTGTGTGTGTGTGTGTGTGCGTGCGCATGTATGAATGTGTGTAAGCATGTGTGCACATATGTATACAAGTGTAACTCTATGTCATTTACACACAACACTGTAAACTAACATACACTATTATACATGTGCTTGCACTGATTCTTGGAATTTGGTTGACTTCACGATTTAACACCACAAAAGAAGAAGTGAAAAAAGAGGCTGAAAAGAAGAGGATCCTCTGGATGTTCTGAGGTTGTCAGTTTGGTAGAAAGCTCAGAGTTTATCGTTTTCCTTTCCCCCTTACCAGGCCTTCAAGCAGGGTGTGACGACCGGCGGCCAGCTCAATATCTAACTTGCCTGTCCTGATGGCTTGAACCAAGATGGGTTTTCTACACACAGCGAGCAGTGATGGTGGGGGGGTTACAACACCACCTCCTCCCACCTGAACACACCTTTCAGCATGGTGAGACGATGGTGAGGCAAGCAAGGGAGGAGGGCTCCATGAGTAACACAACAGTGGAAAGCTGGGTTGCCTGAGAGCTAAAGGATGAAGACACACAGAAGCAGAAGTGTGAGCCAGGGTGGAGGGGATTTGACTGTGGAGTGGACCACTCAACACTAGAGGGCAGGCAGGTGGGTGGAGGAGCCAGAGGGGTGGTTGGTTTATGTGTCATTCTATGAACACTCAGACATAATGGGCAACTGGGTTCGGTTCTGTTCCCAACCGGGTTGGTTGATCAATCAGTCAGTCCTCCCCTGATCGGAAGAGTCAATCAAGACATCAGTCTTGTCTCTTTAAGCTATGAGGGGGGGCTTCACAAACCCCAAAACACAAACGGTGAGAACAAATGGAAATAAAAAGAGGAAAACATGGTGGGGGGGTTGAAGGGGGAGGCCGGTCAGGGCAGGCGTAGTCTTCTTCACAAGTAGACGCGCCTTAGATCTCCTGGCGACGTGATGGTGTTGCATTGTGGGCACAGTTTCTTATTTCCCTGTAGGAGAGAAAGAGAGAAAAAGGTCATTGTTTAGGTCACAATATGAGCAGTTAAAGGTTTGAGTAAAACAGAGAATGCTTGTCAAACAACCCTGGTGAAATGCGGTACTTAAACTGACTGACAGTACAGAAATAGTCCTGTAATAGATCAAAACAACCACATCAGTACAGAACAGGTATAAAAGCACATAAAAGAGTAGCTAACCAAAGTAGACTGGCATGCAGCCCACATCCAGCCACAGTGTAGAGACCTATGCATGCATCCGCCAGTTAGACAGACGGCCTATAGTGGAACACGTGAATCATCAAAGCCTGCTCATCATCCTGTCCCAGGACTCCTGCTCTGTTCTGTTCTGCTCTCTGCCACTTTGAATCACTGCCATCTCCTATAAAGCCGTGTTGTGTGGGTGTAATTAAAAGGCAGCGGGTGCAGAAGCTGAGAACAGGGCAAGGTAAGCTGTGTGGTCTCCACGCACTGTGCCAAAATAGGCGGTGGTGGTGGTTAGAGAATGGTGGAAACCTGGTAAACAAGATTTACTGGTATTTACCGTCCAAAACCACTCAATTTTCCCGGGATAAATAACTGCAAGAAACCGGTAAATTATAATAAATTATTTATATGAACAGCATGGCGTGAAATGGAACTGTTAAATTATATGCGCTGTCTAAATCTGGATCTCAATATGGAGCCCAGTTCACAATGCATGTAGACCTACAGTATCATCTCATCATGGTAACTGCTTTTCTTGTGACAGCTAGGCCTATGATACAGTAATATAAAGATCAAATGAGGGTATAATTTACCCATCTCTATCTGTCTTTCTGGGGCCACTTTTTTTTTTTTTAACAAGGCACACCTGTTAATTGAAATGCATTCCAGGTGACTACCTCATGATGCTGGTTGAGAGAATGCCAAGAGTGTGAAAAGCTGTCAAGGCAAAGGGTGGCTACTTTGAAGAACCTCAAATATAAAATATATTTTGATTGGTTTAAAACTTTTTTGGTTACTACTGGATTCCATATGTGTAATTTCATAGTTTTGATATCTTCACTATTATTCTACAATGTAGAAAATAGTCAAAATAAAGAAAAACCCTGGAATGAGTATGTCTCCCCAAACCTTTGACTGGTACTGTATGTGTCAGCCTACTAATTATACAAATAGGCCCTATTATATTTCAAAATTAAAATCTAATTCGCTAGCCTATACTTGTAACTTTGTAGGCCGCATTTGCTGCACCAGAATCACGTTCTCTGCTTTATCATGGCTTGAACGATATGCGTAATTCCAGTCCATACAGTACAGTAATACAGTTCACACTCAAAAAGATTAGCCTACTGGAGCTAGTTTCATCTATTTACGCTAGAGCGCATATAGCTAGCTAGACCTATAGGCTGTTATGTTTTTCTGTTGTGGGTAATGTGCAGTAGCCTATCATATATGTATTGGATAACGGCACAATCATTTGGGCTTTTTGGGGCTTGGGCTCATTAAATGATATTAATGTAGGGATCATTAAATGTATTTAATACATGACTCATCAGGCTCAGGTAGCATCAGGTTTGAATTTTCAAGCTGATCAAAGCTCTAGTCAAATCCATACATATTAATATGCTTTATAATGCTTTTGAATGACACTTCCCTTTTTTGGCGGTAAACTGAAAAGTGATTAATTCTCATGGATGGAACGTTTGTACCGGGAATATATTCAACCCTAGTGGTGGTGCCCTGGGTGGGTGGGGGAGAGAGTCGGGTGTGGGCGTCTGCCGTGGCAGGAGGGAGGGTTGCTACGCAACCTAACAATATGCAAAGTGTCGAGCATAGTCTCTACCTGAACACTCACCCTGCATCAGCCCTGGGTTCAAATATCATTTTCTTTAAAATGCTTTGAGAGTTTGATTGAGCCTGTCAAATTTCATCTAGCTGAATCTCTCACCCTGTAAGGGCTGACACCAGCTCAAACACAAAAGACATGTTGACTACCTGCTGTCACTGAAGTCTCACGGGTCTCCTGTCACTGACCCATTAACAGGAAAGAGGGGTACGGGGAACATTACTGGAACCACACTGATGTGTGAGGAAGAGGTGTAGCCTACTACCTGTGTGTGTGCTCCGAGCATGAGTTAACTTTCAGCACGCTGGGACCTGTGTATGTAGACAGCTACTAGCTGACTGACCTGAGATCTATCTGGAATGAACCCAGGTGATCTAGGCTGACCTGAGATCTATCTGGAATGAACCCAGGTGATCTAGGCTGACCTGAGATCTATCTGGAATGAACCCAGGTGATCTAGGCTGACCTGAGATCTATCTGGAATGAACCCAGGTGATCTAGGCTGACCTGAGATCTATCTGGAATGAACCCAGGTGATCTAGACTGACCTGAGATCTATCTGGAATGAACCCAGGTGATCTAGACTGACCTGAGATCTATCTGGAATGAACCCAGATGATCTAGACCGACCCGAGATCTATCTGGAATGAACCCAGATGATCTAGACCGACCCGAGATCTATCTGGAATGAACCCAGGTGATCTAGACCGACCCGAGATCTATCTGGAATGAACCCAGGTGATCTAGACTGACCTGAGATCTATCTGGAATGAACACAGGTGATCTAGACTGACCTGCAATCTATCTGGAATGAACCCAGGTGATCTAGACTGACCTGCGATCTATCTGGAATGAACCCAGATGATCTAGACTGACCTGAGATCTATCTGGAATGAACCCAGGTGATCTAGACTGACCTGAGATCTATCTGAAATGAACCCAGGTGATCTAGACTGACCTGAGATCTATCTGGAATGAACCCAGGTGATCTAGACCGACCCGAGATCTATCTGAAATGAACCCAGGTGATCTAGACTGACCTGAGATCTGGAATGAACCCAGGTGATCTAGACCGACCCGAGATCTATCTGGAATGAACCCAGGTGATCTAGACTGACCTGCAATCTATCTGGAATGAACCCAGGTGATCTAGACTGACCTGCAATCTATCTGGAATGAACCCAGGTGATCTAGACTGACCTGAGATCTATCTGGAATGAACCCAGGTGATCTAGACTGACCTGAGATCTATCTGAAATGAACCCAGGTGATCTAGACTGACCTGAGATCTATCTGGAATGAACCCAGGTGATCTAGACTGACCTGAGATCTATCTGAAATGAACCCAGGTGATCTAGACCGACCCGAGATCTATCTGGAATGAACCCAGGTGATCTAGACTGACCTGAGATCTATCTGGAATGAACACAGGTGATCTAGACTGACCTGCAATCTATCTGGAATGAACCCAGGTGATCTAGACTGACCTGCGATCTATCTGGAATGAACCCAGATGATCTAGACTGACCTGAGATCTATCTGGAATGAACCCAGGTGATCTAGACTGACCTGAGATCTATCTGAAATGAACCCAGGTGATCTAGACTGACCTGAGATCTGGAATGAACCCAGGTGATCTAGACCGACCCGAGATCTATCTGGAATGAACCCAGGTGATCTAGACTGACCTGCAATCTATCTGGAATGAACCCAGGTGATCTAGACTGACCTGCAATCTATCTGGAATGAACCCAGGTGATCTAGACTGACCTGCAATCTATCTGGAATGAACCCAGGTGATCTAGACTGACCTGAGATCTATCTGGAATGAACCCAGGTGATCTAGACTGACCTGCAATCTATCTGGAATGAACCCAGGTGATCTAGACTGACCTGAGATCTATCTGAAATGAACCCAGGTGATCTAGACCGACCCGAGATCTATCTGGAATGAACCCAGGTGATCTAGACTGACCTGCGATCTATCTGGAATGAACACAGGTGATCTAGACTGACCTGCAATCTATCTGGAATGAACCCAGGTGATCTAGACTGACCTGCGATCTATCTGGAATGAACCCAGATGATCTAGACTGACCTGAGATCTATCTGGAATGAACCCAGGTGATCTAGACTGACCTGAGATCTATCTGAAATGAACCCAGGTGATCTAGACTGACCTGAGATCTGGAATGAACCCAGGTGATCTAGACCGACCCGAGATCTATCTGGAATGAACCCAGGTGATCTAGACTGACCTGCAATCTATCTGGAATGAACCCAGGTGATCTAGACTGACCTGCAATCTATCTGGAATGAACCCAGGTGATCTAGACTGACCTGAGATCTATCTGGAATGAACCCAGGTGATCTAGACTGACCTGCAATCTATCTGGAATGAACCCAGGTGATCTAGACTGACCTGAGATCTATCTGGAATGAACCCAGGTGATCTAGACTGACCTGAGATCTATCTGAAATGAACCCAGGTGATCTAGACCGACCCGAGATCTATCTGGAATGAACCCAGGTGATCTAGACTGACCTGAGATCTATCTGGAATGAACACAGGTGATCTAGACTGACCTGCAATCTATCTGGAATGAACCCAGGTGATCTAGACTGACCTGCGATCTATCTGGAATGAACCCAGATGATCTAGACTGACCTGAGATCTATCTGGAATGAACCCAGGTGATCTAGACTGACCCGAGATCTATCTGAAATGAACCCAGGTGATCTAGACTGACCTGAGATCTATCTGGAATGAACCCAGGTGATCTAGACCGACCCGAGATCTATCTGAAATGAACCCAGGTGATCTAGACTGACCTGAGATCTGGAATGAACCCAGGTGATCTAGACCGACCCGAGATCTATCTGGAATGAACCCAGGTGATCTAGACTGACCTGCAATCTATCTGGAATGAACCCAGGTGATCTAGACTGACCTGCAATCTATCTGGAATGAACCCAGGTGATCTAGACTGACCTGAGATCTATCTGGAATGAATGCAGAGGGCAAATCGTGGGAGTTACTGGACTAGGGGGCCGAGTTCATACACTGAGCCCTGACACACTCATGTGGCGGGCTGGGTTTGCCCTGTGTGTGTGTAAGTACACAGCGTTACATCTTTCCTCGAGACAAGGGAGCATTCAGCTGTTGGCAAACAGTGGAATCTCCATGCTGCCAGAACCAGGAGTCAGGGGGCCTGGTCAACTCTCCCACCCAGAGTCAGGGGGCCTGGTCAACTCTCCCACCCAGAGTCAGGGGGCCTGGTCAACTCTCCCACCCAGAGTCAGGGGGCCTGGTCAACTCTCCCACCCAGAGTCAGGGGGCCTGGTCAACTCTCCCACCCAGAGTCAGGGGGCCTGGTCAACTCTCCCACCCAGAGTCAGGGGGCCTGGTCAACTCTCCCACCTAGAGTCAGGGGGCCTGGTCAACTCTCCCACCTAGAGTCAGGGGGCCTGGTCAACTCTCCCACCTAGAGTCAGGGGGCCTGGTCAACTCTCCCACCTAGAGTCAGGGGGCCTGGTCAACTCTCCCACCTAGAGTCAGGGGGCCTGGTCAACTCTCCCACCCAGAGTCAGGGGGCCTGGTCAACTCTCCCACCCAGAGTCAGGGGGCCTGGTCAACTCTCCCACCCAGAGTCAGGGGGCCTGGTCAACTCTCCCACCCAGAGTCAGGGGGCCTGGTCAACTCTCCCACCCAGAGTCAGGGGGCCTGGTCAACTCTCCCACCCAGAGTCAGGGGGCCTGGTCAACTCTCCCACCCAGAGTCAGGGGGCCTGGTCAACTCTCCCACCCAGAGTCAGGGGGCCTGGTCAACTCTCCCACCCAGTCAGGGGGCCTGGTCAACTCTCCCACCTAGAGTCAGGGGGCAGCTGGGGGGCCCGGGTAGCCCTGGACAGCTCTCTCCCCCAGGTGCAAAGAGGATTTGTGGCTCCCAACAGGTCTGCTCATGTATAGACCAAAGATGACCAGGCTATGGAGAGGGGCGGAGGGGCCTTGAGTGGAGGTGGTCTCCGTAACAGTAACATGCACTCAGAGAAACTGTTAGGGAGTCTTGGACCAAGCCCAAACTGATAAGCTCTCTTGTTATGTCTTAACAGCCTTCAGGTTAATTTCAAAAGTGAATAAAGATCGCTCTGAACATAAACTAGTGCCTAACCACCTTGCAGACAGACAGACGAGCTACCATACCGTATCGTCTTTGTATATTGTTGTACACCTCACCCAGACTGCTTGAATTTCCACTAAGAACCCCCCCTCCTCCACCCTGGCTCCAATGAGAACCAGGTTCTCCATCTCTCCCCTCTTTTCACAAAGAAATGACGGCCTTTCTTGCATTTCTTCATATAAAATAAAGGAGTTACCTGATCTTAATGAGCCTGGTGTACGGTGTGGGCTTCTCACATTGCACGCCAGCTGCTGCGCTCTATTAAATCCCCCAAAAATGCCCGACGGTAACTAGATTACATGCATTTACTTTGATCAAGACGCGGGGAGCCCTGCCGCGCAACGCTTTTATTGCTGTCTTCGGGCAACATTTTAATACCCACATTAGGAACAAGCTGCTGCAGCAGGCACACATTTCTTAACCAACCCTCCGTGTTCCCCTTCCTCCACCGCCTTTGTCTTTCACACACAGGGCATTGTGATAATAAAAAAAACACAGCAGCGTATTTAATATATTGTATATTGGAGAAGGAGAGAGGCGGGCTAAACTGTGGCTGGGAAGCATTTTCTTATGAATTGCTTCCGTGTGTAGAAGCAAAACGTGTTAGTGGACAACGCCAGCCGTTTCCCTGGTGAGAGAGAGCAGCTAAAAACAGGAGGAGGAGAGAGCAGAGGGGGTAGTGCATCAGGGACAACAAATGCTCCCCAAAACAAAGGCTACAGCAGTGGTCCTGGAGGCTTCTCTGCCTGGCTGGGCATACCGTACTGGGCCCGCTTTCCCAAGAGCATCTTAAGGCTAAGTTCATCGTCAGAACCTTTGTAGGGACATCATTAAATCTCTGAGCGGTTTTCCAAAACCACTGTTATTAAAGTTGTAGTTGAAACCGCTGGTTATTTAGCGCCTGGCCCAGACCAGTTCAGAACAGCTCAGTGTGTTTTTAGATGCCTTTCACTCTTCCACGTCACTTTATACACCGAACATCTCCACTAAAACATAGAATCAAGCTGTTTACTTTCTCTCTGGAACTGCCGATGACTTGGAAACGAAGTTGACTACAAATAAAACGTTGCCAATGTCGTTGCAATTGAGCAAGCGAAGAATAAAAAGATGAAAACCGGCTAGATAGGCCTTTATATTTCAAATCATATTGAAATAAATGTCATGTTCAGACAATTAGAGTTTTTTTGTAGGCTAAACTGTCTTGAACTTGCTTCAATATATGCAATGTGCCAAATGAATCTGATTTAGTGCACTATTATAGGGTAAGCATTAGAATAAGCCGCCTGACTATTTGCAGCTGTAGGTGATAATATCTCTAGGAGCTGATCCATCATCAGTACTCTGAAATAATTCTAATGTTAAGGTAAGATTTGAATGGAGAAAGCTGATCTGAGAGCAGCGCTCCCTTTCTTTCGATCCCAACAGTATCAACTCTTTCTCCAACGACGCACTTAGCAACCGTTCTCTCTGCATGGTGTTCTGGGAAACTCATGTTACATCTTCAGCTGTTGTAGGAAAGATGCATCGTTAAAAAACACTCGCAAGCCTAAGCTCCACTGCTATTGGGAAACCTGGCACTGCACAATAAAGGTTGAGGAGACCTGCCCAGGGGTTGAGGGGTTAGGTGGGACTCACTACTGTGTTTGTAAAGAGAGTAGAGAAGGAGAGGTACCTACACTGTTCCTACACACCTGTGGTCAGATGCAGCACAATTGTCTATTGTCATTATGCAAAGCTTCCACTGGATAATCACTGACCAACATCTACATTTGAAAAAAAGCATAACAAAACAAACATACTCAAAAGTGTGTACAAGTGTGTGTAGACCTAGGGGGATACAATTCAGATGAAACAAGTAGACGTCTTTATTTCAGAGGTTAACTACCGATTTGGGGGGACCATCTTGTGTTACCATGTCCCTGTTGGAATGTACCACAGAGAGAGAGAGGGAGGAAGGGAGTTCAGTCACTATGAAACCAGTGGCTGTAATGTGATGAAGTAGTGTTGCCATGCAACAGCAGTGTTGTGATGTGTTGTGGAGGCTGGGTTGGCATTGGGTTCTCACCAGAGTCCTGAGCCAGCATTCCTCACAGTGGACGTGCCAGCACTGGATGGAGGTGAGGGGCATCGTGTACGAGTCCTGCCACATGGGGGGGAGAGCGAAAGAGAGAACATTAATATAAGAGGTTAAAGGGGAACTGTGTGGACTGACACCAATAGACAAACGCTGGTCGCAGGCACACACGGTACAACACTGGACACGCCCTGACGAACGACGCCACCAAACCAAAGCACAGGCATGGAAGAGGGGGGTGGCCAGCCCAGCCGGGTGAGCGGGCAGGTCAGGCAGAGGGGCGAGGGAGGGTGGGTGGGAAGGGAGCACAGAGAGCCTTACCCTCCGGAGCGGGAGCAGCCGTTTAATCCCGCCGCCGGCCATAACGTAGCCTCTATACAAACAGTAAATGCTGAGCGGGGGGAGGGGCTTTGAACAGCTCTCAGCAACCCGCCTCTCATTGGGCGTTGTTACCGCGAGGGCCCGCCCCGATTGGCCCAGATTCTTGTCTTCAGCCCTGTCTGTTTGGAATCTCTTCCTCTGTAGGGAAGTACAGAGGGGGCACCGCTGAGCACTAGAATGTGGCGGACTACAAAGCATGGAAAGAAACAGGTACGGACGGACTGGACACCGACACATGCATTCACACACAACCTGGGCGGCACTAGGCAGGGGAGAGAAAGACCCACTAAAGTTTCTGTTGCAGCTCGTGTGATGTGTTTGAGACTTGTAGCAGGCTCTGAGCAAAATAATCAGCACCATGTACCATGTCCAACACATGTCATAGATTATCATTTTACAAGCCAGAACGTTGTTTCTATGAAATGCATTGAAACAGAACAGGGAACACTGAACGTGAAGATGATGTGATGTGAAATCCAATGCATCCATTTAGTGCCCAGTTCCTTAAAGCAACAGCAGGTGGTGGTAGAGATCCACTGATAAGGACCCTGCTGACTCAGTCTGCCTGAATGGTTCTTTAACAAGTGTTCAGAGAACACAAACAGATTGCAAAACAAACTCCTGTAGAGAAAGATATTCAACTCTACTGCCTTACAAGCACACGCCATTTTGTCTTTCAAAATGAGTGATGATGTGTTAGCAGTCAAATATGACTCTTCACCACCTTGGCTGGTGGGTTAGACTTTCAGGTTATTGCAGAGGCTATTTCCTCACCCATCTTAAAAAAAAGAAAATCGAAATCCCGTCAACAAGCAGCCGTGTCCGTCAGAGCAGAAGAGGAAAAGCGTCTTCACTCCTCAGCATGGCTGGGTGAGATTTGTGACGGGAGGAGACGACAGCAATGACAAATGAGCTTTACGATGGTCGCTGGAGGGCAGGAGTGATCAATATGCATCTCTTCCCCTCTCCGTCACCCCGGGGCTGGGACGACCTTTAGGAGGGACAGGCGTCAGTAATTGCTTGCTTTTCACAGAGTCAAGAGTCGTGGGGCCCGGGCCAGGGAGAAGGAGCTGCCAAAACTGAGGAATCTGGCTTCTTCACTCTTCACTCATTGTCAAG
The DNA here is from genome assembly GCF_901001165.1 of Salmo trutta. Classification (NCBI taxonomy): domain Eukaryota; kingdom Metazoa; phylum Chordata; class Actinopteri; order Salmoniformes; family Salmonidae; genus Salmo; species Salmo trutta. Next base: position 21,933,867 of record NC_042987.1, on the reverse strand, counting down.
GTGAGACTAGAAGATGGCGGGGTGGGGGTGTGTGTGGCTATGAGTGACAATGGAGGAAGTACAACCACAACACACTCTCACACTCAGGAAAGGGTTGCTCAGGTATGTGGTGTTGTGTTCTTAATCCATGTCTGATTCTCTCACATAGACCAGGGGAGCGGATGGCCGAGCAGTCATTAGGGACAGTCATTAGGGACAGTCATTAGGGACAGTCATTAGGGACAGGACAGAATCAAATCTTCAGGAACCGGATGCATTGATGGATGTCAAGTCACCGTGGTGACATCAATAACCAAAGGCACAAGTTTGCTTATTGATCCCCACCAAATGATAATGAACCATCAGTTGAAATGGTCAGAAAACCCCTCAAAGCTGCAGGATGGTAATAAGCCATCCTGCAGCTGGGGATTCAAAGCTATATGACAGTTGGTGCAACAGAATCTCTCTGACACACACAATCAATCAGGTGGAGGAGAGATGGCTGACTTTCATGCCGTGCAGGAATCACTTCAACCACCAGACAATGTCAATACAAAGCCCATGCCTGTAAACTGCAACGCTGCATCCTAAATGGTACCCCATATACCCTATGGGCCCTAGCCAAAACTAGTGCACTATATAGGGAATAGGGTGCCAATTAGGGCCCAAGTCAAAAGTAGTGCACTATATAGGAGATAAGGTGTCATTTGTGAGACACCCAAAGGTTGTTTAAGTAGTGGATGGGCAGGTTGCTTGGGTTCAAACACTCTGATATGGCAGACATGCTTAGAAACTGAGAGAAAAGCACACGGATGGACAGAGTGAAGGTAAAGGACTATGTTGGTTCCTTACCATGCAGATGAGACACTTATATCTGTCCCCTCGAAGGATCTGTTTCTCCAGTTCCCGGATACGAGCCTTTAGTGCTTCGAACGTGGTGGCTTTCGAGCCCTCTGTGATTCTGCAACAAACGGGAAGAGGCTTGGGTCAGGTCACAGTGACACTCAAAGAGAAGTAATGGTGAGGATTCTATCACGGAATCCCTTGTTTTGTCTCTATGGTAGCAGCACTGCAGGAATCCAGAGGCCAAGGTATTTGTTGGCCATTTTAATACGTAATCACTCTTAATCTTCTTCCTCAGTCCCAGGATCTGATTGCTTTGAGAGTTATTTCTCGCTGACAAGCTTTTTATTCAGTCCTTCCTTGTCAGGACACTGAGCTGTCTTTGTAGTGTACATGACACATCCCTATTTAACATCTGTCTATCGGTCTGTATCCTCCCAGGTCCTATCCCTACACTGACTGACCCAGGATGTACAGCTCCCTCCCCTCCTCACCTCTCAGGCCCTCCACTAAATATCCCCTGATTAATGCCCCTGCCTGGAGAATGTATGTTTAACACTGTCCTGCAGCATATGAATGAGCAATAACTAAGTCAATATGTCCGCCAGTGATTGGCCGGGACGCGGCGCTGGCCAGATGTTTATGGTGATCCGCTCATTTTCCAGCCAGATGGAGCGCTGATCTACAGTATTGATTTACCATTGGACCAGCTCTCAGCAGGAGACACACAGCAAGGCACAGCGCTCCCCCACTCTGATTACTGGCCAGTCGGAGGGCCCAGTGCCTTGGCTATCTATAGCTTCATTTATTATACTACTGGCCCTGTGTGGTTCTTCAATGAGGAGGAGTGGATTGTCCTGAGGAACACAGACAGTACAGGAGTTGCGCTAGACTGACCACTGTCAACACAACGTAGTTCAACTTACCTAGCTCATAAGCTACACTGAATAAAGCATTGTTTTTGTCTTTCTATTTAGATATACACACACCAATGCTGTTTTCTCGTCGGAAGGTAGCATCATTTGAGTTAAGCTGAATATGACTTCAAGAGCTTAAAATGTTCCTATGTCTGGTGTTAGTCCATTACAACCTACTTGGTGACTCGAGTCAACTTGAAACTCTTGTTTGACTGGACAGAGACCTTGGCCAAGGATAGCCAGAGAAAAGAGAGACCAGGCCAGTCATTCTCTCCTGTGACTCCAATCTGCAACACCATGGCCATAAAGCTTTAAAACCTCCTCTTATTAGCAGGGCGCTTGTAAAAAGGCATTTAGCCTTGATTAGCGTGCTTGCTTATAAAGAAGGCCCAGTAGCACTGTCCTCTGTAGCCTGGTGTTTTCCCTTTAACAGCATCATAAATCCCTGTGCTGGTTTACTCAACCAACACTGTCATTGGGCGGCACTGAGTAAAACTTTTCCCTATAAAAACCAACCCTCGTCTCCTCTCTCGCTCTCAGGCACGACGTGGTTTGACGATGAATATTAATTTAGCTGGTGATTTATAAGAAACCACATTCTAAAAGTTACTTAATTCCCTCATGCAATAAAAGGGGGTTTTAATCTTACTTTATGTAGAGGCCTGAGCCGTTGGAGCGATGGATGGCCGACAGAATGGGGGTTTTTGTGTGCCCCTAGTTTACTACACTCTAGGCAGGAGGGACTGGATGATCTCACTGGGATGAAAATAATCAACCATTTGATGATTGTATCAGCTGGGCCAACCCCAACCCAACCCCAGGCAGACAGGCCAGCTGAACATCAGGCATTAGCAAACTGGATTGTACCATCTATACACCACTTTCCCCATACAGTGCCTCCAGAAAGTATTCACAGCCCTTTACTTTTTCCACATTTTGTTGTGTTACAAAGTGGGATTCAAAGTGATTTCATTTAACTATTTTTTTGTCCACATTCTACACAAAATTAATGTAAAAATGAAAGAAAAATGTTTAAAACATCCTAATGAAAAATAAAACATCTTCATTAGATAAGTATTTAACCCCGAGTCAATACATGTTAGAATCACCTTTGGCAGCGATTACAGCTGAGTCTTTCTGGGTAAGTCTCTAAGAGCTTTGCACACCTGGATTGTACAATATTTGCACATTATTCTTGAAGTTCTTCAAGGTCTGTCAAGTTGATCATTGCTAGACAGCCATTTTCACATCTTGCCATAGAATTTAAGATGTTTTAAGTCAAAACTGTAACTAGGCCACTCAGGAACATTCAATGTCATCTTGGTAAGCAACTCCAGTATATATATGGCCTTGTTACTGTCCTGCTGAAATGTGAATTTGTCTCCTAGTGTCTGTTGGAAAGCAGACTGAACAAGGTTTTCCTCTACTATAATTTATAACACTGCAGTTCAAAAATCCATGTTAAGACAGCAGCTTAAAATATACCAAACAACCTTTGCTAAAACCTGAAATTATTTCTAAAAGGTGAGTTAAGTTATTGGTTGAGGCATGTTATGCTAAGGGAAATACAAGTAAAGCAAACATTGTGGGCATAAAACAGGGCCGTGAATCAGGCCTGGGCTGAGGTTTGTGACCACAGTGGGACTCTGTAGTGGCCTTGAGTACACATATAATCTTACAAGACTTACAATGTAACCTGAAATACTACCTCGTGCAGTTTCCCAGGCTGCTACACCGTCTCTGTAGCTGGGACACTACAGGTAGGGTTGGGCAGTATCCATATTTTCATATCGTTATACTGTTTCAGAACCATACTGGGGTATACGCTATTACCGGAAGTGAACACAAGGGGCGCTATTTTGTTGTTTTTGCTGCAACTAAAAAGTTTGATCTTGACATCTAGCCACTTAGCTAACAAGTTAGCAAGCCAAATGCATAGCTGGAGCCCTAAGCTGGATATAATTGAACATCTTAGATTTCTTATAATTATACTTAACTTATAAGCAGTGGCGTATTGAAAATCACACCGTCTGTATTTCAAAATAGCCTATCTTGGAGGACGACAAAGAAAATGGGGTTGTGTTCAGAAAGGCACAACGTACAACAGAAAACTAAAATATTAAGTAGTACTGTTTCAAACGTTCTCCCTAATGAACATACAAGAGTACGTAGTTAAAGGGAAAAAGAAGGAGACTGGAACCAAAGAACAGTTCATATATGTCATCTCAGTTGTGATGCTCCCCTCTCACTGCCACAGGCTGGAAAGATCCAGAAATATAGAAAGAGAGAGCGAGAAAGAAAAAGCGAGGGAGAACTCGTCCTTCTTCCCCATTAAGTGTCCTGTGTTCAGTCTGAACGTTTGCGGGAGGCGGTGCCGTGTGCCCATTTCTCATTTCATTAGCCGGGCTTGCCATGCTCCCTGGGCCACTGCACCCCTGCAATCCATCTCCATCAGCCCGTTATCTTAATCTAGCGTCCATCTATATCCTCGCCTTTCATCTCTCAGGCAGGGAGGCAGGCGAGGGAGGCAGGCAGGCAGGGAGGCAGGCAGGGCCTCCTGAGCACATTACTGGCTGGTGTAATTTCAGTTAGATTCAGGAGAGAGGGAGGAGGAGGAAAAGAGAGACCCAGGGGACTGACAGCCTTTTACAACGGGGAATAATCCACAACCACCACCTCCACCATTCACACATTTACCTTCAGAAAGTATTCACACCCTTTGACTTTTTCCACATTTTGTTGTGTTACAAAATAAAATTGATTTAATTGTTATTTTTGTGAACGGTCTACACAAAATACTCAGTAATGTCAAAGTGGAAGAACTATTTTAACATTTGTAAAGATAAGTATTCAACCAAGTCAATACATGTTAGAATCACCTTTGGCAGCGATTACAGCTGTGAGTCTAGCTAAAGCTTTCCACGCCTGGATTATGCAACATTAAATCTTATTGGTTGTTAATCACGGCTAGAAAACCATTTTCTGGTCTTGCCATAGTTTTAACTTAAATATGCTTGAAAATCTAACTCAGCCACTCAAGAACATTCACATCTTCTTGGTAAGCAACTCCAGTGTAGATTTGGCCTTGTGTTTTAGGTTAATGTCCTGCTGAAAGGTGAATTTATCTCGGTGTCTGGTGGAAAGCAGACCGAAGGGTTTCCTCCAGGATTGAGCTCCATTCGGTTTATTTTTTATTCTGAAAAACTGCCCAGTCTTTAAAGATTACAAGCATACCCATAACATTATGCAGCCACCACTATGCTTGAAAATATGGAGTGGTACTCAGTAATGTGTTGTATTGGATTTGCCCCAAACATAACGCTTTGTATTCTGGGGAAAAAGTGAATTCCTTTGCCACATTTTTTGCAGTATTACTTTAGTGCCTTATTGCAAACAGGATGCACGTTTTGGAATATTGTTATTCTGTACAAGCTTCCTTCTTTTCACTCTGTAAATTAGGTTAGTATTGCAGAGAAACTACAATGTTGATCCATCCTCAGTTTTCTCCTATCACATCCATTAAACTCTGTAATGGTTTTAAAGTCACCATTGGCCTCATGGTGAAATCCATGAGCCGTTTCTGTCCTCTCCGGCAACGGAGTTAGGAAGGACGCCTGTATCTTTGTAATGACAGGGTGTATTGATACACCATCCAAAGTGTAATTAATAACTTCACCATGCTCAAAGGGATATTCAATGTCTTTTTTTTCTTCATTTTTTAAATCTACCAATAGGTGCCCTTCTTTGCGAACCATTGGAAAACCTCCCTGGTGTTTGTGGTTGAATTTCACTGCTCAATTGAGGGACCTTAAAGATAATTGTATATGTATGGTACAGAGCGGAGATGGTCATTAGAAAATCATGGTAAACACTATTATTGAACACAGAGTGAGTCCATGCAACTTATGTGAATTGTTAAGGACATTTTTACTCTTGAACTTCTTTAGGCTTGTCATAACAAAGGGGTTGAACACTTATTGACTCAAGACATTTCAGCTTTTAATCTGTACTTGATTTGTAAAATTATAGAAGAACATCACTCCACTTTGACATTATGGGGTCGTGTGTGTAATCCCTTAAGGCAATGTCCACGCCAGCGCGTGAATCTAATCAGCGTAATAAAAAGTCACAAAAAGAAATTAGGCGAGCTATTCACATTTTTGCAACCAGGAAATGGCAGAGCGATTTCTGCATTGTGCATCTTTAACTAAACTGACACCAGATAAAACATTGAAGTCACAATTGATTTCTTCAGCTCCAGCCATTGTGTGTGAGGAAGGTCTCAGATGGCTATAGGGGGAGGGCTTCTCTCTCTAACAGGGTCCGAGGGGGGAGATGGTGAGAGGCAGAGAAGGACGGAGGAGGTGGGGTAGAGTCATCACTTAGAAATTGAGGACAGATTCAATTACTTCCGAAGCTACATGGAAATCTCTGCCATTGTTTCATGTTGAGCATGACATTTTGCAGCAATCACATTGGCGGCATTGGAGAGGTCATTTATCTTGTTGGGAACGAGCGGGGTTGGAGACGACCCCAATGCCAAGAGATCATTACCCATCTGGGATGAGATCAGAGATTTCACTGCCACACACACACACAATGCATCAGCATAACGAAAGGAGACAAACCTCATTTTCATTTGAGAACGAGGGCTGAGAAAGTCCCCACAAATACATGCATTTTGCAAACAGCAAGGAGGGAATTTCAGCCTCGTTCTTCTAAAATCATTCAGTCCCTTATTTGGTCTCCTTAAAGGGATTCTCAGATTAAGCCTATTTCTTTCGTATCAGGAAATTGCCCATAAAACTGTCACACTGCATGCCCATTTCTTTACTTATAGATTTTGGCACAAAAATTCATAGAATGCCAACAGAAAGATCCAAATGGAACAACATGCGGCAGGTAGCCTAGTGGTTAGAGTGTTGAGCCAGTAACCGAAAGGTTGCTCTATCAAATCCCCGAGCTGACAAGGTAAAAATCTGTGCTTCTGCGCCTGAACAAGACAGTTAACCCACTGTTCCTATGCCATCATTGTAAATAATAATTTGTTCTTAACTGACTTGCCTAGTTAAATAAATGGTTAAATAAATAAAAAATAAATGTAATTTAATGATTTATTTGTATTTGAATAAAAAATGTATTTGAATAAAATCACTACCACAGCTCTTTCTCTTCTGTGACAATACTGTCTTGTTCCTCGCACTAGGCCAGTGGTTCCAAAACTTTTTATAGTCCGTACCCCTTCAAATATTCAACCTCCAGCTGCGTACCCCCTCTAGCACCAGGGTCAGCACACTCTCAAATGTTGTTTTTTGCCATCATTGTAAGCCTGCCACCCACACCCACACACTATACATTTATTAAACAAAAGAATGTGTGAGTTGTCACAACCCGGCTCGTGGGAAGTGACAAGGAGCTCTTATAGGACCAGGGCACAAATAATAATAAATCATTTTGTTCTTTTTTTTTAACCATCTTACATATAAAACCTTATTTGTTCATCAAAAATGGTGAACAACTCACCACAGGTTAATGAGAAGGGTGTGCTTGAAAGGATGCACATAACTCTGCAATGTTGGGATTGTATTGGAGAGTCTCTCCGTCTTAAATAATTTTACACACACAGCCTGTGCCTGTATGTAGTTTTCATACTAGTTAGGGCTGAGAATCCGCATAGGTACATGGTTGCAAAGGGCATCAGTGTCTTAACAGCGGGATTTGCCAAGGCAAGAAACTCTGAGCGCAGCCCAAGCCAGAAATCTGGCAGTGGCTTCTGATTAAATTCAATTTTCCCAGAACCGCTTGTTGCAATTTCAATGAGGCTCTTGTTCAGATATCTATAAATGGACTGGAGGCAGGGCATGAAAGGGATAACGAATCCAGTTGCTTGTGTCGTCCGTTTCAGAAAAGTACCTGCGTAATTGCTCACCCAGCTCACTCAGGTGCTTCGCTATATCACATTTGACATTGTCTAAGCTTGAGTTCATTTGCACACAAAAAAATCATACAATGATGGAAAGACCTGTGTGTTGTCCATGTTAATGCAGACAGAGAAGAGCTCCAACTTCTTAATCATAGCCTCAATTAAGTCCCCACATTGAATATAGTTGCAGAGAGTCCCTGTTATCCTAGATTGAGATCATTCAGGCGAGAAAAAACATCACCCAGATAGGCCAGTCATGTGAGAAACTCGTCATCATGCAAGCGGTCAGAAAGTGAAAATTATGGTCAGTAAAGGAAACTTTAAGCTTATTTCTCAATTTAAAAAAATGTGTCAATACTTTGCCCCTTGATAACCAGCGCACTTCTGTATGTTGTAAAAGCGTTACATGGTCGCTGCCCATATCATTGCATAGTGCAGAAAATACACGGGAGTTCAGGAGCCTCGCCTTAAAGTGAACAATTTTCATTGTAGTGCCCAAAACGTCTTTCAAGCTGTCAGGCATTCCCTTGGCAGCAAGAGGCTCTCGGTGGCGTCAGGAGTGTACCCAAGTGGCGTCAGGAGCAACTGCTTGCACGCGTGTTACCACTCCACTATGTCTCCCTGTCATGGCTTTTGCTCTATCAGTACAGATACCGACACATCTTGACCACCAAATTCCATTTGATGTCACAAAGCTGTCCAGTACTTTAAAAATATCCTCTCATGTTGTCCTGGTTTCCAGTGGTTTGTAGAAGAGGATGTGTTCCTTAATTGACCCCCATAAACGTAACAGACATATACCAGGAGCTGTGCCAGGCCCACCACGTCTGCTGACTCATCCAGCTGTAACGCATAGAATTCACTGGCTTGTATGCGAAGCAGTAATTGTTTCAAAACATCTCCTGCCATGTCACTGATGCATCGTGAAACAGTGTTGTTTGATGAAGACATTGTCTGTAGTTTTTTTGGGACGTTTCCCCCAGCATTGTCCAATCCAAATCCGCGGCAGCAGGAAGAATTAAGTCCTCCACAATAGTATGGGGCGTGCCTGCACTAGCTACTTGGTAGCTCACCATATAAGAAGCTTCTAGCCCCTTCTTATTAATGGTCTCTGTTGATTTTATACATGTCTTACTACTCGAAAGTCGTCTTTATTCTCGCTCAAAAAACTCCCATTGCTTATTTTTCAAATTGTCATGTTTCGTTTCTAAATGTCTGCGCAACAGTGAAGGTTTCCCGCGAGAGAGTAACGGTTAATGTGATTGGATGTTAATTATTTGACTAGGCTACCTGTAGTTGACATTGTGTTGTTATTTTGTTGAACACAAGATGGTTTAATTTTATTTGAAATGAAGCTGTTCAGGCGAGAGAAAAAAACTCGCCCAAATGCATAGCCCCGTTGGAAAAACTAAATGTACTGTTTGAAAATGATTGATCCCCAATGATTATGAACAATCAGTTGAAATGGTCAGGAAAACCCCTCCAGTTTGGGAATACCTGCAGTAAGCCAACAGACACTAAGGAGGAACGGTTAAAAACTATCATTCCCAGAACAACCCTCTCTCTATGATGAATGACATCATTCCCCTCCAGCGTATAATAAAATATCCTCCAAACATCCCCTGGAACCTGATCAAATAAGGATTTTTATAAACTGGGTGGGTCGAGCCCTGAAAGCTGATTGACTGTCAGCAGTGGTTTATCAGACCGTATACCACGGGTATGACAAAACATTTATTTTTACTGCTCTAATTACATTGGTAACCAGTTTATAATAGCAATTAGGCACCTCAGGGTTTTGTGGTATATGGCCAATATACCACAGCTAAGGGCTGTGTCCAGGCACTCCACAATGCGTCATGCCTAAGAACAGCCCGTAGCCATGGTATATTGGCCATATACCACATCCCCTGAGGTGCCTTATTGCTTAAGTAGAAAACAACGGCAGGGAGGGAGAAAAACAAGAAATATCTGGGAATAATACAGGTTCAGCTGGAGAGTTACTGTGACCGTCTGGAGATGTCCCAAATGGCACCCTATTCCCTGTATAGTGCACTACGTTTGACTTTCTTTTTCCCCATAGGGCACTATCAAAAGTAATGCACTATATAGGGAATAGGGTGCCAACCAGTGAGTATGTGCTCCAGAGCAGACTGGTTGGTGGAAACATGGCCTGCGATATTAAATACACAGGCGTGTGTCACATCTGGAGCAGAGCAGCCGATAGGTAAGCTAATAAAGCTGATTCAGGAGGCAGGCAGGAGGCCCTTCTCATGGCTTAGGCCTACTCTTCCTTCTGTCTGTCAACCAGCGGGAGTGATCTATGGCCTGCCCGCCTAACACACCTAATGCCCCTCTCCACCACATAATGGCACAGAGAGGTGGCTGTCGCGAATGTGTGTGTGTGTGTGTGTGTGTGTGTGTGGGAGGAAGGAAGATGGACCGTGTGTGTATGTGTGTATAAGAGGGGAGGCAGGGAGCCTCAACAGGGTTACAGCGATGAATCAACCTAAGCTGTCATGCTCCTGGCTTCACCACTTAGGGAGCGCTCACCTGTCTTTCTTCATGCCGACACACACACACAACAAAAAAAGAGCAACTCGCTATTCCTACACTCACTTAAGCCTAAACCCCCGACACTGTTATCCTTATGGACACAAGGCTTTCCCTCCCTAACCCTCAGACAGTCACTGTGTTTACATCTGTCTGTCTGCCACACAGACGGATCATAACCACACTGCCCCAGAGGATGTGCTGCTGATGAATTCATCCTCCCACTCTGCACACACACATATTCATCCTGGGTACACACACTGTCACCCAGGAAGAGGGGTGGAGGGATAGGGCCAGATACGTGATCACAGTGTACTGATGAGCCCAGATCAGGGGTTGCGTCCCAAATGGCCGTCATTCCCTTTATAGTACACCACTTCTGACCAGGGCCCATAGGGCTCCGGTCAAAAGTAGTGCACTATAAAGGGAATAGGGTGCCATTTTGGATGCAACCCGGATCAATACACCTCAAGCTGCTATACTTATGCACCAGTTCAGTTCTCCAGCAGCAGGCTGATATTTAATATGTGGCTAGACCAGCTCTACTCTAAGCAACTTCCTCCTGATTGATTCATTTAAATTAAGCATTTAGCCTGCCAGGCAGGCAGGGCAGCCCTCCCAAGAGTGGGTGTAGAAAAGTGTGTGTGTGTGTGTGTGTGTGTGTGTGTGTGTGTGTGTGGAGAAGTGTGTGTGTGGGTGTGTGTGGAGAAGTATGTGTATGTGTGGAGAAGTGTGTGTGTGACTACGGGCGCTAAGAGAAAGAGGAAATAAACGTGTGGATTTAGAAAACACTTGCTACTCTCGTACTACTAGGCAGTTTAACATGAGCCCTTCACAGGAAGTCAATGATGATGATGGCGGCTGAGGGAGAGTAAGAAACGGATCCGTTTGGCTGCTTTGTTGTAACCAAAACAATCATTTATCTCAGTCAGAGTCAGCAGGGGAAATGGACACTGAGGAAAGGAAATGGCCAAATGAGATGTGAGGAAGGAGTCAGAAGTAGTCAGTAAATCAGTCAGTCTCTGAGGCTTGGACAAGTGAAGGCAGCAAGGAAGAGAGAGGGGGATTGTGATGGAAGGCAGTGGCAGACTGCAGTTTTGACCTGTGGCCATGTTTAAGATAGGGGTGGGGGGAAACTGAAGCAACTGAGCCAAAATGGGGAGCAAGAGGAGCAAAGGGGGGGAACATGGAATATGCCAAACATGCAGAAGCAAGCAATCAACCAAAATCCCTCTCTCTCTCCACTAGCTGTGCTGCTCTGACCCCAATTACCCATTCAGAGGGGCCGGCCATGCTGCTGCTGGTGGAAATTGTTTTCTGGGCGCCGCTTGTCGGAGAATATGGATGAGGACATGGAGATAAGGGAATTAGAGGGGCTGCCCTTTACCATGAACAGGTTATTCACATTTATCTGCTGCTTGGCAGGGAGGGGCTGGGGAGACTGGAGCTGGGATTCTACTAGGCGCTCTGCTGCTAGGTAGGTAGCAGGAAGGATGTCGTGTGTGTGTGTGTGGTGAAATTAGGATTCCTGCGTGGTACTGTGTGTCTGGCCCAGATGGAGCACACGGCTACAGAGAGAGGATCAATACCATGGGAGCCTCTCTGAGATCAGACCAGTGGATGAAGTGAGTCAAAGCACAGATTCACCGCTATCTCACCGCAGGAGGAAAAATGACCACACAAAATGCATCATTTATGACCCAACCGGCCAGGCGCAGGAAGGAAAGAAAACTAATTTGAGAGTAATAGAAACGAGATAGGAAAGGGCTTGGGCAGGTGTGTGTGTGTGTGTGTGTGCTCTGGGGCTGAGAAGAGAGGGGAGGACGGGATGGAGGGATGATTCTTACTTCTCTATTTCGCTGTTTTTACAGGTCCGGGGCGCGTTGGAGGATGAGCAGGCGGCGTTGGGGTCCTGAGGCAGCTGCTGCTTGCTGCTCTCACCATTGCTCGTGGAGGGCATCTCTGCAGAGAGAGATGGGGAACTATGACAACTGACCGTGACATTAAATCAATACGGTCAAAAGATTTCAATATGGTAACCATAAAAACAGAATATGACATCTTGTTCCAAGCTTCAACTCACCATCACTGGCCCATTTGGAGAACTCTGTCGCTATTCTGTTGGACGGCATTCCACCACTGAAAGAGCAGAAACAAACAAAACCCAAAGCCGTGAGAAGGAGCTCACCACCACAGAGCAGAGTCAGTAGAGTAGACCAGAGTGGACTTCAGTAGAGTGGTAGGAGTGAGAACCTACTTCAACACCGCCCCACGCAGGGCCTCCCGTTCTTTGGCTTCTCCTTGGTCCTCTCCGGAGCAGGGAATGATGTCTGCCTCTGTGTACTGGGCCTTGCCGTACTCCAGCGTGTCGTCTCCATCCACGTCCAGGTCGGCGTCACTGTCGTGGCTCTCCTTCGTGCTGCACATGGCAAAGCCTGTTCCTGAGGAGAGGGAGGGGAGAGTGGAGGGGGGCAGAGTCATTGCCTAGGCTCCGTCAGACCATGCAACCGTCCTTAATATTGTGGAGGGATATACAAATGCGTTTAAATACTGTACATACACTTCACAACCTCTGAAGCAGGTAGTTCTGTCATGTCAGACAGGATGACAGTGCAAAGCAGGGCTCCAACAGTAGCAAGCCCTTGTTCCAGACCCTGTCTCCCTATCGCTCTCTCTACACATGTAGACCGGCAGGGTAAGAAAGATCTGAGCTAGCTATTAAACCTGCTGCTAAAGCAGACTGATTGAAATAGACATGTTGAGATGCTGCAATCTCCCCCTCCCTCCCTGTAAAGTGTTGTTGGCTGTCAGCGGCAGACAGAGGGAGGAGGTTTACTGGGTTGTGTCAGCTGTCTGTCAGCTGCCAGTGGCTGGTTATCTGGTTATGGGAGCGTGGCAGTCTGGGGGGGGGGGGGGGGGGGGGGGGGGGGGGGGCTGACTGACTGGTGGTAGATCTGACTGGCACCTCTATAAACCCCGTGATGAGCGGCCCGCCAGACAAACTCCTGCCTGACTGCTGGCTGACTGGCTCTTTCAGCTCCACTTAGGCCCTGCCTCTCCCCCTGCCTGTGCTGCCACGGAGACGCACACAGCGCCGGGGGCTGATTGAGTGGTCAGGGACAGAGTCTCTCACTCGTCTAGGGCTGGACACTGACAGCTGACGTGTCAGGACAGGAGATGGTACAGGGCTGTGGTGGGGTACAGACAGACTGGGCTCATGTGGAGACGTAGGTAGAGCCATGGATAGATGTCCTAAAATCAACCCAGCACAGAGACCCAGAAGGCAGGCAGCCTCCTCCCTCTGTGAAGGCTGGAGGAAGCTCTGTGCTGAGGGAGCTGCTGCTGGAGGAGAGGATAAAACTCTGTCCCTGCCTGCCACCAAGGCTAACCCTTTTTACAATGTGCCCATGCTTTTAGTGATCACATAAAAAGGGACCTTTTAAGTTTTATTTGGTCCCTGTGGCTGCGTGGAGCATATGCGAACAATGGCTGTGGTGCATAAATGTCTGTTCCGCTGCTGGTGGCAGAGGCAGTAGTACCAGACAGCTGAGGGGACCAGCGGGCAGCATGGAAACTTATCCTATCCAGATAGACCAACACCATTCAGGGACTTTGAGATGATTGAAATACTATAGAGCAAGGGATGGGCTAATAATATGTTTTTCAAGTCCAAGCCTTTGTCTCTCCCACAGCACAGTCAACCCCCTGGACCTGGGGGATGCCTCAAAGGCCGCTGGAAAGGAGGGGAGGAAGGGAGGTATAGTGGCCAGGCCAGGCGGTAAGGTCATAAATTAGATAAACTGCAAATGACGCCCTGCATTTAATTTATCTACTTGAACGAGTGGCGACACGTAGGAAAAGCTAAAATAAATAAATAGATTGTCCCCCTGTCCCGACCACTAATGGCGCCCGCTGGCCAGGCACATTGGGGAGGAGAAAGTGGCAAAGGGTTGGAAGGAACCTGAAATCACTGTTAATCCAATCAATTGATCAGAGTATGGATCCTGCGGCTAGTTAGCAATGCACGGCTGGGATTGGGGCCAGGAGATGGGAGGGACAGAGGCAGAGCAGCACAGCATTGATTTTCAAAAGGCTGTGGTGTGGTGGCTCTCTGGCTGAGGAGAGAGAGGCTCTAGATGCTTTCACTGTCCCCAACACACCCACTGACAAGGCCGGAGCCACTGTAGCCCCAAAGAAGTGGGCTTTCCACTGCTAAGTGTTACTAGGTAGGATTATCCTTAAACCCAGTGGGACATGGAGAAATATTTCTCTCAAATATACTTCCCCCAACTGGAACCGACAGGTGTGGGCTGCCTACAACTGCTGCATTCGATCCAATTCAATCTCAATTCACCACAGCGGTAAGTATGGAAGAAGACTATAAAGACAAGTAGGGAAAACAAGATCCCCATCACACTGATAGTTGACTGATAGAAACTAAAACGAGGGGATGCTGTAAAAGCAAGTGGCATGTAGCCGAACCGTCCGGCTGAAATTGGATTGCCCAAAGTCCGACCCGGTTGATGTCCCATGAGCAGGGAGGACTACAGCAGTCTGAAGTAACGGGTAGTGTCCCAAATGCCCCTCTATTCACCATTAAAGTGCACTACTTCTTACCAGAGCCCTATGGGCCATGGTCAAAAATTGTGCACTAAATAGGGAATAGGGTGCCATTTAGGACGCAAAGATGCTGTTGGGCTGCCCAGCCTGGTCATGCTGCTCAGCTCAGTTCAGGCCCCATCTCTCCCTTTAACCAGTCTTGGCAGGCAATCTAATCTCCCCTGAAAAGGTCAGCGCCACTATAACTGCCTTTCAGTCACATTATGCACGCCGTTGCACGCGCTCCCTCTCTCCCTCTCCCCCCCTCCATCTCTCTCTCCATCTCTCCCCCTCCATCTCTCTCTCTCTCCCCCCTCCATCTCCCTCTCTCTCCCCCCTCCATCTCCCTCTCCCTCTCTCTCGCCCTCCATCTCTCTCTGACCCCAGGGGATATGCTACTCCCTTTTTGCCCCTCCTCCTGGCAGATCATCTAGGATCAATACTAGGGTTGCACCTTTTGGGGAATATTCAGAGGTGGAAACTTTCCATGGGAATTAATGGGAATATATTGGAATTAACGAGAACATATGGGAGTTAACAGAAATATGTAAATGAATATTAATACCATTTAAATGTAGATTTTTTTGCATTGGATACATTTACAGAAACAGAAACCTTTCACCTTATCATATGTATACATAATTGCAAATGATTAAATCCTTCCAATAGAAAAAAAAAAAAAAAAGAATTTAGTTACGAATTGGAACTTTAATTAAATTACTCTTCACATGGGATGATTTCACTGAACAGCAAAAGGGAATATTGAATGATCCCCAATGATCCATCGCATCTCCCAAAAACGTTTTCAACATACATCTGTAAAATTATAGTCTAGAAACTAAAGCTTTGGTTGTCTTCCATGTCTTCTCCCTGGACCTCCTCAATGTCCACCTCTTGAACTTCAGACTCTGAGGCCTCATTTTCACTGTCACTTTCCAACCTTGTTGAGGATAGCTAGTTGTCAGGCTCAAAAAGCCTCAAATTTGCCCAGATGGCCACCAATTTTTCAACCCTTGTATTGGTCAGCCTGTTGCGTGCTTTGGTGTGTGTGTTTCCAAACGAGGACCAGTTGCGCTCTGAGGCGGCTGATGTTGGTGGGATTTGGAGGATGATGGAGGCAACATTGGTAAGATCCACAAAGTGCCTTCCACCAGGTGGCTGATGAGATATGTTGGCACGACTGCCACGTAGCATCACCATCCCAAAGCCCTTGCTTGGAAGTGTACCTTTCCAGATGGCCTGGATGAGGGCAAGATTCTTGGCTAAGGTGGTGAGACACGGTAGTGATGACACCATAGGCCTTGTTGATCTCTGCACCAGACAGGATGCTCTTGCCAGCATACTTGGGGTCCAAAATGTACGCTGCGGTGTGTATGGGCTTCAGGCAGAAGTCTTCACGCTTTTTGATGTATTTCAGAACTGCAGTTTCCTCTGCTTGGAGCAACAGTGAAGTGGGCAGGGCAGTACGGATTTATTCGCTTACATCTGTAAGCAGAGTCTGAACATCTGAAAGGATGGCATTGTCTCCCTCAATCCGTGCAATGGCTACTGCTATAGGTTTCAGAAGTTTCAGGCTGCTTACCACTCTCTCCCAAAATACATCATCCAGGAGGATCCTCTTGATGGGGCTGTCCATATCGGCAGACTGTGATATGGCCATTTCTTGGAGACTCCTTCCCCCCCAGGAGACTGTCAAACAAGATGACAACACCACCCCAACAGGTGTTGCTGGGCAGCTTCAATGTGGTGCTCTTATTCTTCTCACTTTGCTTGGTGAGGTAGATTGCTGCTATAACTTGATGACCCTTCACATACCTAACCATTTCCTTAGCTCTCTTGTAGAGTCCATCCATTGTTTTCATTGCCATGATGTCCTTGAGGAGCAGATTCAATGCATTTACATATAAGTCATTTAGCAGACGCTCTTATCCAGAGCGACTTACAAATTGGTGCATTCACCTTATGATATCCAGTGGAACAACCACTTTACAATAGTGCATCTAAATCTTTTGGGGGGGGGGGGGGGGTTTAGAAGGATTACTTTATCCTATCCTAGGTATTCCTTAAAGAGGTGGGGTTTCAGGTGTCTCCGGAAGGTGGTGATTGACTCCGCTGTCCTGGCGTCGTGAGGGAGCTTGTTCCACCATTGGGGTGCCAGAGCAGCGAACAGTTTTGACTGGGCTGAGCGGGAACTGTGCTTCCTCAGAGGTAGGGAGGCGAGCAGGCCAGAGGTGGATGAACGCATGAGCAGCACAGCCAATGAGTGTGATGTAGGACTCCTCCACTTTAGACCAAGAAGCCTTCATGTTCGCAGCATTGTCTGTCACCAGTGCATATACCTTCTGTGGTCCAAGGTCATTGATGACTGCCTTCAGCTCATCTGCAATGTAGAGACCGGTGTGTCTGTTGTCCCTGGCATCTGTGCTCTTGTAGAATACTGGTTGCGGGATGGAGATGAAGTAGTTAATTATTCCTTGCCCACGAACATTTGACCACCCATCAGAGATGATTGCAATACAGTCTGCTTTCTCTATGATTTGCTTGACCTTCACTTGAACTCTGTTGAACTCTGCATCCAGCAAATTAGTAGATAAAGCATGTCTGGTTGGAGGGGTGTATGCTGGGTGAAGAACATTCAGAAATCTCTTCCAATACACATTGCCTGTGAGCAGCAGAGGTGAACCAGTTGCATACACAGCTCAAGCAGGACATTCATCAGCAATTATCTGACTACGTTCCTCCATTGAGTCAAAAAATCGTCTGATTCTTTATGCACTTGGCCAGATGCATCTTTGTTGCATTCTTCACATATGATTTGGCACAGTATTTGTAATGTACACATATGTACACATATTTTCCTTCTACATTAGCTGCAGTGAAATGTCTCCACACATCAGATTGTGCCTGTGGAATTTTGCTGTAAAGACTAGAAAAAAATGAGTAAAAATAAATAAAAAATACAATTACATGTACAGATAAATAGTTAACAGGTTAGATTAAACAACTCCTTTATAATAAATGTTTTAAAATGAAATGTGTATGGAAACAGGTGAATTAACACTCAGTTAGCAGGCTCAAGCTAGCTAAAACCCACATGGTGGCAAAAACTAACTAGCAGAAATTGTTAACAAGTTAGAAATGACTTAAACACTTTGCTGTAGGCTACTATTTACGATTAACAAAAAATAATGTTATAAAATATATTCAAAATCAAAAATGACCATAAAACATGTAGTCCTTGGCTCAGACAGTGTAGTAGTGTTGGCTCAATAGCAGCTCATTAGTGTAAGACCTTGAGAATCAGCTGTACATGTGATGGACGAGTGCACTGCACATGTGATGGAAGAATGCACTGTGCATGCAGAGGGGTGCAATTCCATTGAATTGGGGATAGTTTAACCAAAATATGCCACAAGACCAAGAATTGCCTTATGTGTATCCCACAAAAAAGTTTCACCGTTATAAGCTAACTTTTTAGATTTTTGATGAATTTAAGCAAAATTCCCGGGCTTAACTTCCCATGGAAAATTCCCGGAAATTTACTGGAAAGTTTCCGACCCTTTCCAGCCCTTAACACACACACGTCCGTGCACACCGACACACACACACTACACACTACACCTAAATGGCACCCGTCCCTTGCATATCCTCCACAATCATTATCATAACCAATCTTGTGCATCTCATTGACATGAACATGTCAAATACATGTGTTCTTCCCTGTGTAACACAGACGTGACTGTGACACGGAACACCTATCTCCATATGTCACCACCATCTGGAGATGAGACAGAGACAACGCTAAGGTTCTGAGCGAGTGGCGAGGAGGGGTCAAGGGACCAATCAACATGAGAGACAGTCTGACCAATAAGAGCCGGTTGCCATGGTGCTTATAGCCCTTATCAGCCCTCCCCAGTGGGCTCTGGTCATATCCATCATCTCTCTCTGGCATTTACAGGACAAGTCTGGAGAGATGATGGGACAGAGATGGAACAGAGATGGCCACCATCTTTGAAGCCTGTTTACAAAGCAGAGAGTGCCTTCTGTCAACGCTGCCATCTTCAGTCAGCGGCCCCAAATCCTCTCTCCCAGGATCGGCCCACTTAGCCTTGGTCTTCACTATCAGGCTGCTGGGATCAGATCTGACCCTCTTCCTCAATATATCAGCCTTTAGTGCTTTTCTCCCAGGCCCTCATAAGCCATGTACACAGGAGGACCACGTGAGGGCTGGGCCCCACACGTCTCAAGCAGAAAGTGATCCTGTTCGATTTTCCTCCCTCTCTCTCCTGGTCCTCGACTTTTCTGTGGTGTTTAAACGGCTTCCCTTTGCCTTTCTTCCCTCCCCTCAAAGCGAGAGAGGTGGCGGTGGTGGTGCTGGTGGCTCACAGAGGATAGGCCTCTCTTATCCCATTGAAGCCCCTCATCTCGGTCTCTCCTCCCCACGTCTACCACCCCCCCTGGGCTGGGTAGATGGTGGATTCTGCCTGGCTGGGCCCATTGAACCAAGGCTGACTGCAGCAAAGCTTTCAAGGCAAATCCACCTTCTGAGCTTCTGGGGGGGGGTGCGGGGGGTTGCTTTCAAGTGGTCTCTCCAGGCTGGCTAAGAGCAGCAGAAAGCACCTCTGGCTTTGACCAGCCCTTATCTGTGTCACATCACAGGACGCCGGGCTATCACAGCCGGCCAGAAGGGGTCTGCTGCTCATTAGATGAATGGACAGAGACAGACAGACAGACAGACGGACAGCCTCCTGCTCAGGAGGTTCAGTCGAGATATCAAATTGATCTGTAGGCTGTTGATGTCTGTCTGGTCAGGTTTGTAGCGAGAGAGAGGGGCCAAAAGGCACACGTCTTATTGGGCTTTGTAATGCAGCTTTACCACCTGGATCAAATTTGGGGACTTTGAGAGTTTTAAAGGGGCCCTTAGAGAAGACAAGGACTCTTTGCTTTCCTGTGATCTGTAGACTCACACCATGAGGACCTGTGGCCAATTCATTTTCATAGCTTTCTCTAGCAGTGAAGCAAAGGCCTGTCTGTCGGACATGAGATAATGAACGCTGACCTACGGCCAAATCATACACTTGTCCAATCAAGCAGACTACACTAGCTATTGATCACGGACCAATGGCATTCTAAATATTCACAAATCATTTAGGTGAGCACACAGTGGCTAGGTTGGATCAATTCATTACAGCATCTAAATCACAGCCTACGTTTGAAAGTCCCTGTATTGTACTGGGAAATTAAAAATAGATAACTTACAGGTTATTGAGCATTCCAGTCAATATCCCACTGATGTCTCGTTGTCAATGATTACCGATTTGATATTCAATTCTAGCCCTCCCATAAGATAAGTTTCAGGGGGGGGGGGGGGGTAGGAGGAAAGAGCAGCCTATGGTCCCTAGTGGGCCGCTTTAGGTCCAGGGCTATAATTGCATTGCTGGGCTGAGGGGAACCTGGGGGTCACTGGCCCATTTCCCTTCCACACACCACTCCTCACAGGTTCAGATGGGTCAATTGCACAGCTAAATGTGTTTTCCTTTCCCTCCTAAAGGGCTGGGGCCAGGACCGGACTGGGCTGGGCTGTCCCCCGTCTGGACCGGGGCCACATGGCCCCACACTGCAGCTGGAGAGACAGATGTAGTGTGTCCCAAATGGCACCCTATTCAGTGCACTACTTTTGTACAGAACCCATAGGGTGCACTATGTAGTAGTGCACTACGTAGTGAATAGGGTGTAATTTAGTAAACAGAGCCAAAGCTGTCCACCATGTCTGGCTGCAGCCCTGGGCATGTTAGCCTCTCTGCACCCAGCCACGTCCTTTAAAAAGGCAATGATGCAGACTCAACCTGTTGTTATACTGAAGGAGAATTGTGACTAGCAGGGAATGTTGTTCAGAGTGGGTCCTGTTGCGTGCTGGAAGGTATTTTGCTGTACTGGCTTTAGACTCTTATCGTTAGGATACTTTCAACTACCCTAAACACTTTGTTATTGCTCAAATGTTGCACAAATGTTTTGTCATTTTAATGTAAGAACCAAAGTAGACTGATTTTCTTAGAGTGAAAAACTGATTTACGTCCCATTTGGCACCTATTCCCTTTATAGTGGACTACTATTGATCGCGTCCATAGGGTTGTAGTGCATAGTGTACCTCTGAAGCCTCCTTCCAGCAGGGTGGTAGCTCTGACCCTCTTCTGGCCGCACCACTCGTACTCCTCGAAGCGGGTCCCGTTCTCTCCGTCCATGTCTGCAGAGTCATCCTCAGCAAACGCACCCTCCCTCTGAGAGAACAAAGACACTGTCAACACTGACCAAGACACAGGGTAGGGCTTGGAGTGGAAAAAAACTGTCTCCTGTCAGAAATAATCTAAATGTTCAATAGAAAATGATCAGTAATCTTTGTATTCATTCAAATTAAAATATTGAATAATATAGATTAATACAAAATTAGCTATGATGCACAATAGGTGTTAGTAAAACTACAACTAATGCATCTGTAAAATTTGGAAAGACCATCACCAAAGTAGGGGGGCAAGTGGAGCATCATGACCAACGTTACAGCCAAGTTTATGAGAGCATGATTACTATAAATACATCTATCCTATTCTGTGAGCAAAGGAGAAGTGGTTACAATGACAGTGAGCATGAATCTGTGTTGGTCAGGAGACCTCACTAGCCATCTACTCTATTCAGGAAGCACAGATATTGATGAGGAAGATTTTCCTACAGGGGAGAGAGGTGGGCTAACTCTTCGACAGGAGAGAGAGCTGTTTTCCTAGACTAATGATTATTTCTGCTGAACATCTAACTGGTACTACAAGCATAGAGCATAGAGCAAAGAGGAAAGGTCCTTCTTTGAGACTGGAGTGAGATAGATTCAGTGCTTGGAGGACAAGTAAAATAAGAGCTTGTCAGACAACGAAGCCCTGGTGGCTACTGTTTCCATGTGTTCTGAGTCTGCCATATCTATGTCATTTCTAAGTAGTGTGTACGCTAGGTCAGATCCAGGGGAAAGAGCGGGAGCAGAGTGGATAGACACTAGATAGCGTGGTGGTGACTAGTGACTAGAAAGATGGTGATTGGTTGACTAGAGACCCGAGGCTGAGGGTACGGGTAGGGACGTGAGGCTACCTTGAACAGACATTGTTCCACATGCCTACTCATCTCCTCCTCGGTCCCTGCCAGCGGCGCGCTGCACAGTGGACATACCTGCCCATCCTCTGGCTTCCGGCGTTTCATCTTCCCAATCCGGGCTGAAACACAAAGAAGCAGAGGAAGAGGTGGTTAGAATCATGACAAAAATACATAGCAATCTGGGACTTGTTTTTGTATTTCTCTGTTTTAAGTGCCGTACTAAAATATCACATCGGTAAGTCCATTGACTTCAGCAGACAGTGATGTGGCTACAATGACATGATTGGTTGAAATGCAGTAAAAGAGGACGCAACCCAAAAAACACAACTGAATGTTCTTGATTAGAATCTGATATAGCCTAATGAGTTATTTGATCAAATTAAACCCACTGTCAGGGTGGATAACAGGCTCACAGCAGGCAATACAGCCCAGCAGAATGCCTCTGTCACAACCAGGCTCTCTTCGAATATGGCAACCGGTATTGCATTTGACATGGATGAAAAATACACTGTAAATTCATGGTAGTGTTTTGGGGGTTTTCCATCTCCTCTGTCCTCCAGCTGTGTACTGTGTGTCTCTCCTCTGTCCTCCAGCTGTGTACTGTGTGTCTCTTCTCTGCTTGGCAGAAGAGCAGCGGTGAACGCTATTGGCATTCACAACATGTCAAAGAAGTTTGCTGTCTCGCTGGCAATAACGCGGGTCAGCGGAGTGGTGAGGAATCGATGCGCCCCAGGTCTCTTAGAAGATGCCACAGTGTCTGGTACCGGAAGATCAGGTATTACAACAGCGAGTGGAGATGCCGCTGTGACAATCCTCCTCAGCGGCACAACTGGTCTAACGTCAGGACCGTATTCATAACATGTCTCAGTTTTACCTTTTAGACCAAAAAATGAATAAGTTTACATGGTCAGGGGGAACCTGATCCTAGACCAGCACTCTTACTCCGAGATGCCCAGGAGGCTACAGTCTAATGTTCTAACACCGTGCCGTGATGACAAAAAGAGAGGGCAATCTATTATCTTCAACCAGTGTTTGAGGAGAAGCTAAACATTGAGAAGGTTCTTCCTCTTTTTCCACAGGATATGGTCATTTACTCTCCTCATAGAAACTGACATTGTTTTAGGAGACGATAGGCCTGAACTTGGTTCCCTCTCTCCATAGGACGGGTAAGGATGGTCTACTGTAGGTCTAGGTCACGTGACTCAACAATCCTTCTACAGCACTAGTCGACAACTCCCCCCACCGCATAATTTGAAATTTAACACAGCAGAACAGCGGCCAATGCGCCGTAAGTCTTTGTCGCTTTTTCTTAACTGCAAATGGCGTCCGGGGACATTAATTTTTAGGTGGCTGTGATTGCGAAAGGGGCCAAGGGGGACCCGAGGAGGGACGGCGAAAGGAGGAAGGACAACGCGCCATAACTTTGGGGAGATTGGGACAGCTACTAATAATCTCTCTCCCAGGCCAGGGAACGGGTGATGGTAATCGAGTAGGGCTTCATTAAACGCAGACAGAAAGGGACGATTAATTAGGCCCGGCACGAGTCGACCCCCATCCCCCTCCCCCCCTCAGAATCATTCAGGTTCCACATGAGAGGTAATAGACATTAATGGAGGCTTGAGTTTAAACAAAGTCGGCACCGCTTCTTTTCATAGCAGCACTGAGGCTGCTGCCGAGGCTGGTGCAAATGCCAATGGAGGCAGAGAGGGAGCCTGGGCCTGCTGGCTGACAGAGGGGTGTTGGGGAGGGGACGGGGGGCAGGCTCTTACCGTGGCCAATGCAGCAGGGGGCAAGGGGGGCTCCATTGTGCAGTCCAAGGGGAGCATTTTTGACACTTTCCTTGGCGTAGCGCCTGCACCAGCAGAGGTCATCGACTGTCAACATATCAAGAAGGTCAAGGGTTAATAGATCCTCTGCTCGTGTAGGCGCTAGGTCAAGGGAACAGCAGGGACGGAGACACACAGGGGCAGCCAGGACTCCCGACCCCCCCACCAGCCAGCCATGAAATCACACTCAGTTGGGCAACAAGGGGCAGGCCTGGCTCTGTAGCTGTAATGTAGGCTACAGCCTGGAGCTGGTCCACTGTATGAAGGGCTGTCAGCAAGGCCACATAGGGCTTTGTTCAACATGGGTCTCTGGCTATACTTAACTTGTTCTATCGATGGCAGAGCCAAGGTTATGGCTATGCAGGGTAGAAATGCATGGTCAAACCAAACACAGCCTGGTCAGCCGGTCCATCCAGACCTACGCTATGACTCTGTTCTCACTCTGAAGATGCACAATCGCCTCCCCAGTGGCTTGCTGCTTCAACTTTGATTGACAATTCCACCAACTGTAGTGGAGATGATATTTGGTTGAGCAATCTGTTTTTTCAGTAGTGTAATGTATAAAAAAAATAAAAAACTGTTCTATGACAATCATAGGATACTTAATAAATATGAACAGAAAATGATTTGATGAGGAAATGTTTGGTTTTAGGAAATTGCCTTAATAATTTCACAAGCCTTTGGCACCATTTTCACCAAGATAAGCTAGGCTCCAATCATGTCATTGCATACACATTGTCTGTGAGAAGCGGCAGATTAAGATATACCTGGCTTAATCAATATTTATGAAGTAATTCTACAGGATGTTGTACCAGAAATGAACTTATAAAAAATACAAATGTGTAAGATGTTTATGAAGAATAATTAGGAACTTTACAAGAAAAAGGAAATGTATACATACCATTCAACCGCGTTTGCCTGTTTGCTCGCACTCTTAAAAATGTCTACAAGTAGGAAGAAAGGAAACACAAAAAATATGCATTAGATATGGACCTTTCAATTTATATTGTTTATAGATACATTCGTAGCAGCTCATGGCTGGATTGATTTGGATTCTACAGAGTGCCCTGCAAGTTTAAGCTTGATAGTAAACAAAAACCTACTTCTTTTATGGGCTGTATCGTCTCTTCCATAACAGGGTCGCAAGTTTTTGTTCAAAGCCTTTTCAAGCCGACAAACTCACTTTTACACGTCTATCATTTAGGCCTCCCGGTAGTACACCGCACCATGAATACACTTTTGAGTCAATAATTTTATAAGGATGCCAAAGGATTGAATGTGGCGCCTACAAAGCCGCTTTCTTAATCGCCGTCGCCATGTTGGCTTGGCGCGTATCATGTGACTAAACATCGGAGTGAAAGTTCAGAGGACGCCCGGTGTTGTTCCACTATTGACCACTAGGGAGCAGCAGTACGTAATACAGTGACTTCAATGGAAGTTCATTTGATTTGAGATTTTAAGATTGATTCAAGTTTGTCTCAAGCAACTTGTAGGGTAAACTAGTTCCATGCATCATATCTAAACTTTTTTTTTTTTTGCAGACAATACTAATAGTACAAACTTTTTATTTCATTTCATGAAAATGAGTGTTTCATAATTTTCTCATCATATGAAAGTGACATACGAAATAGGCTATGAATTCTATGGGTTAAATGGGACCACCTATCTTTCTTCTCCCCTCTCTTTCAGAGCGGGTAGGCTATTTGCTGACACCAGCAGGGCCATTCAAGGCAATGGATGGATGCCCACTCATTGACAATGGCACAGAGTGTGGGCACAAGTTCAAGCTCCTAGCGAGTGGATCGTCCATCATATACCAGAGAGGCCTCTTACACTGACACTTGAGTTGTGCTCATATACAACCTGCCCATGATATGATGATCCACTATGCAGCATCCCAAATTATACCCTATTCCATACTTAGTGCATTACTTTTGACCAGGGCTCATAGGACTCTGGTCAAATATAGCACACTATACAGGGAATAGGGTGCCATTTTGGATGAAACTATCTAAATGGCTTACACAACCACATGATAGCTCATGTTACGAAAAAAAAAAAAAAAGCTAACATTTAAGGGGGGAAAAGCATCTGTTTAATCGTTTGCATGAAATGGTTTCAGCAGCAGCTTTACTAATGAAAATATATACTTTCACCACAGCCCCTTTAATAGGCGTGTCAATGTATGGATATGATGTCTTACACTTCATAGCTCTTACTTTATGGTATAAGGGAAAAAGCCACTTAACCCAAATAATAAATCATTGCCGTATGAGTTTGAAATACCAAACTTTGAGATGTAAAAATGTTTTAAGCTCCATCATAACCTTATAACTTAGGTTAAAACACTGTGCTGTATGAAGCAGTTTAATCCTAACTAATCTATGCCAGCGTCACATACGCCACCCTATTCCCTATATAGTGCACTACATTTGACCAGGGCCCATAGGGGTCTGATCAAAAGTAGTGCACAGTGTGTGGAGTAGGGTGCTGTTTGGGACGCCTCCTATCTGTAGTGGTGAGGCCTCCAGCAGAATGAGGTGGGAGACATGTCAAGGACGTGGTGGACCAGAAGAGATACCATCCAGGCTTAGGGAGCATAAGAGCATTGCTTGAGGTAAATTGTGGGTGATTACCTATCTGAACAGGGAAACACATTACAGCCTGGGCAAATCTTTGCCAGAGATAGTGGGAGGATTGAGGTGCTGCATTCCAAATGACACCTTATTCCCTATACAGTGCACTACCCATGGGCTCCGTCAAAAGTAGTGCACTATAAAGGGAATTGGGTGCCATTTGGGACACAGACAGGGAGGATAGAGGGAGGTAGGCAGCTGGGCTGATGCCTGATCCACTCCATGATAAGATGTGAGAGCCAGATGATTGGCTGAGTCAATGCTGTGTGTTCAACACTAAAACAACAAATTACCACCTCAACATCATCTCGACCACCGCATGAGTCTGTCTAATGTGACTCAGTTTAACCTCCCTAACAGAGAGTAGCAGGGTACTTTTTGTATGTTGTCCTTCCATTGCTATTCTTCCTTCGACTTTTCCTTTTATTTTCCCAGAAGTACATTTCATAGTGGCTTTAATCCATATTTCTTGTCATGTGACAGGATATGAAAATGGGATTATGATGCTTAATATGTGGGCCAAGAGCAACATCCTGGTTTACGTCCCAGTTAGCACCCTATCCCCTACATAGTGTTCTACTGCCATTTGGAATGCATCCCGTTTCTCCAGGCAGGGCACAGAGCAGGCAGCTCACCTGGTATCTGTCGGAGTGGTGGGCATCTTCAGAAGAGAGAGGGGAGACCACCGGCGACTCTCCCTCGCGTTTGATGTGCACCGACAACAGCATAGACTGGGGAGAAAGAGCAGGACAGTTGTTGTGAGAGGAAGAGAAGAGGGGGAATGCTGCAGTGGAGGAGAGGAGGAGGACACAAGCCAACATTACAGGACTCCTTGGTCATCTATAAACCTCTTCTGACAGCCTCCAAAGAGCCTCCGACATTACAGGCCTGCCCCACTGACAAACTTAATTGAGTTTATTTCCCAAATGAACAAGAGAAAAGGGGGGAAGAAGGGGGAAGGGGAAATAGTGCTTACTTTACGGGGAAGAGTTGACAGAGATCCAGCTCTTTACAAGACTGCTATGAAATATTTGTATTTACAAAGTGTTCCTATTAATCAAGGAGAGAGGAGAGAGCAGGGGCATAAGTGGCCGACAACTATAATCTAATATTAATATGTGAGAAATGGCAGGGACAGTAAATTAAGCATTATGCATGTCTTTTTATTCTTCGGGACGGCAAGGTCACGGAACTGCTGTTTATTTGTGTGGCTTTTATTCATTGATGTAACTGGAAGTGTTACCTACTATACAACATTATAACGTTGCATTTTGAATGCCTATGTGTCAATTAGCACAAGCTTCTGATAACTACTACTTGTTATTCTACTTGAGTGTAATGGTTTGTAATGTGTTGACTAATTAACAGATTGAGGCCAGCGTTAGATACAGGCGGTGCCATGTTAGATAACGTGTTCATCTCCCCTCATCTTGTCTTGCCGTACCGTTGCCCCCTGACCCCAAGGATTAAGAGGCACAGGGCTGACACGGAGTCGCTATGGCGATGGCGTGGTTGAGAGGGGGCGGGTGGCCGTTGTGGCAGCTGTGAAGTGGGAGAGGTTAATCCGCTTTACAACCGGTAGGAAGGTCTGGAAGGCAGACTGGGCACAGGAAGCAGCAGCCCCTGTGATCTCTAACCAGCTTCTTCATTTTTCACACGGTGTGTCGGAATACTAAGCACCTACTGGGGAATGCTCAGTCACGCCTCGCTCAGATGGCCTGTTCTGTTCCCCTCACCCCCAGTCCCTGTTCAATCCCTGTTCCCTTACTCCCATTTTCCCCACTAACCACGATTACTCCTGTTCCCCAACCCCTGTCTGTCTGATTCTCCCCTAGCCCCTGTCTGTCTGAGTCTTCCAAGACCATGTCTGTCTGATTCTCCCCTAGCCCCTGTCTGTCTGAATCTTCCAAGACCATGTCTGTCTGATTCTCCCCTAGCCCCTGTCTGTCTGAGTCTTCCAAGACCATGTCTGTCTGATTCTCCCCTAGCCCCTGTCTGTCTGAGTCTTCCAAGACCATGTCTGTCTGATTCTCCCCTAGCCCCTGTCTGTCTGAGTCTTCCAAGACCATGTCTGTCTGATTCTCCCCTAGCCCCTGTCTGTCTCAGTCTTCCAAGACCATGTCTGTCTGATTCTCCCCTAGCACCCGTCTGTCTGAGTCTTCCAAGACCATGTCTGTCTGACTCTCCCCTAGCCCCTGTCTGTCTGACTCTCCCCAGTCCCTGCCTGTCTGACTCTCCCCAGACCCTGTCTGTCTGACTCTCCCCTAGCCCCTGTCTGTCTGACTCTCCCCAGATCCTGTCTGTCTGACTCTCCCCTAGCCCCTGTCTGTCTGACTCTCCCCAGACCCTGTCTGTCTGACTCTCCCCTAGCCCCTGTCTGTCTGACTCTCCCCAGATCCTGTCTGTCTGACTCTCCCCTAGCCCCTGTCTGTCTGACTCTGAACTAGGCACCATCAGAAGGTAATAGTGAGGTAGGGTGAGCCTCATAGCTTGTATTGATAAAAACCTGTCTCCAATCTCCATTAAATATTTTTTATCAAGTTCATCCATTTCATCTCAACCCAGTAAATGTCTTCTGAAATGGCAGTTGAATGAAGAGTAGAGGAAACACTGTTGAGCACATTAAAGCGTGTCTTTGAAGATGTTAAAGATATTAAAGGTCCCCTTTTACCAGACAGGTACAGTGATCATTAAGAGACAGACATTCTTCATAGCATCTTTACCCTCCGCAGGGACACATACCATCAGCAAATCTTACCTTTAATGGCAGAGGGACGATCAAGCTCTCCCCCAGTGCCAACTGCGGCTGGCTTCAGACTACACTTTAAAAAACTCTCATATCTCTTTATCTCTTTCTGTCACTCTCTCCCTTTCTCTCTCTGTCACTGACTCTCCCTCTCTCTCTTTCTCCCTCTCTATCTCCCTTCCCTCAACACATCCAGTGAGGGGCCTGAAGAACAGTGCCCCTGCCTGTCAGAGCTAAATGTGGCAACATTGAGAGAACATGAATGAAACCTCTTATTAACATAAGAGAGACATACCCTGTCCCAGCGGACTACAGGGATGCTATGTGGCTTGAAGTGAGTCTCAAAGTGAACACTTTGAAACACTGCGTTCTACTGAGGAGATAGACCCAGCTAGAGTCCCTTTTAAAGTCCTTGGTCTTACAGAGTCCTTTGTCTCCCTATCCGTTGGTTCTTATTGGGTGTTCACAGAAACTGCTCTGTCCAGGGTCTATTGGATCTGCTTTTTAATGAGGACTCAGACAGCCATGAAACATAGGAAGTGCATCTATGGCAGCTTCCTCCATTCCCCTCTCCACTGCCTGCTGGAGCACGGACACTCTGCTGATACAGTAGTAGCTAGCTTAACAGCCTTCCTTCCGGAGGATCCTGCTATACCTCTCCTTAAGACACTGCCTTGTCGAGCTCCGCTGGTATCCTCCCAGTGGAACAGAGATCTAGACCGAAAGTACAGTAGCCTAATAAGGCTCAGATAGTTCAGAGGAAGATTGTTCTGGTAAGGGAGCTGGTCAGTGGAACGATGATGGTCTTATTGGGGCTGTGGAGTCTGAGAGAGATTCTGCTGGTTTATCATGAACGTCTCTGAGGTCCTCTTACCTTAGGAGTTCCTGGAAGCACACTGCCGTCCTTGTGTCCGTGTGATGGGTTCTTACTGTAGGAGGAAAGAGAGAGACCGGGTTAAACAGGTTACTGGTGGGTTTGGGTGGGTTTGGGCGTTTCCATTCAAATGGGAGGTGCACTTCGAGATAGATATGTTTCTGATTGAGGTCACATGTCTTTCTA
The DNA here is from genome assembly GCF_901001165.1 of Salmo trutta. Classification (NCBI taxonomy): domain Eukaryota; kingdom Metazoa; phylum Chordata; class Actinopteri; order Salmoniformes; family Salmonidae; genus Salmo; species Salmo trutta. The sequence continues at coordinate 21,903,654 of NC_042987.1, read as the reverse complement.
GGATGTTCTTACGCCTCTCTCTCTGTATGTCTGCGTCTGTCCTAATATAAGTGATATTCTTCTCAGTATCCCCTCAGGTGACACCTCGGTCCTCTGTCTCTGTGCAGATGACGCCCCTCTTTCAACACTCAATTCTGCTTAAAGTCACACAGACAGAAAGACAGCACTGTTTCTCCCCTCACTCACTCAGACAAAATGCAATACCCAGGGGACAGCTCAAATGGTCAGTCAGTCATCGAGAAACACAAATCACACTTTTAATCGTCTACAAGATTCAAACCCGCCTTCCCTCCCCTTTCTCCCCCAGTGCCACTCAATCTGCCCACCCTTGGGCCATGCTGTATTTGAAACAATTACAGCTCAAAGTACGACTGCTAAGCAGATTTGGGATATAATTTTTTTTATTGAAGTAATCATTCTCTTGGATGCTCCAATCCACCCCTTAACCCCCTCTCCTCCTCTCCTCCTTTCCTAACCGCCGTCGCAGAGCCAGTGGCAGGAGCAGGAAATAAATGATTTTGCTGTTATTTGATTTGTCAGTGAAACGCCCCAGGCACTTAGGACTTTGAAATATGTTGAGGACAATGCGCTGGCTTGTAAACATTGTATTAAAGAGGCGGAGGAGAGGAAAGAGAGATGGAGAGAAAGGGGGGAGGTAGAGAGAGGGGGGGGCTGCTCTCCCCAGAGTCTGACCAGCGGGGGCTACATCAAATCACAGCCTCATCGACATTGCGGATTGAAGATGACTGATTACAAGACCGGAAATATTAAACGGGCCGGCTAAAGCATTCGTCGACAATGGGGAGAGACATATCAAATCAGATCTCTCCCTGAGACATGAATATTCCTCATTCCCTCTCCTCCACCCTGAGACATGAATATTCCTCATTCCCACTCCTTCTCCCTGAGACATGAATATTCCTCATTCCCTCTCCTCCACCCTGAGACATGAATATTCCTCATTCCCACTCCTTCTCCCTGAGACATGAATATTCCTCATTCCCACTCCTTCTCCCCGAGACATGAATATTCCTCATTCCCACTCCTCCTCCCTGAGACATGAATATTCCTCATTCCCTCTCCTCCACCCTGAGACATGAATATTCATCATTCCCTCTCCTCCTCCCTGAGACATGAATATTCCTCATTCCCTCTCCTCCACCCTGAGACATGAATATTCCTCATTCCCTCTCCTCCTCCCTGAGACATGAATATTCCTCATTCCCTCTCCTCCACCCTGAGACATTAATATTCATCATTCCCTCTCCTCCTCCCTGTGCATGAATATTCATCATTAATTTTATTTTCTTCTATTTTGTTACTTTCCCTGTCTGGCTTCTCTTCCTCCTTCACCCTCTTGCTCTCCATTTCAGTCTTGCTTTATTTCGCTCCTCCTCCCGATCTTCTCCTTTCACTGCGACATGGATACATTTTTATGAGCCTCACAAATGATGCGCCAGGTCGAAGTGACAAAAAAGTCACCCTTGTCATGTTTGCTTTGTGTCCCATGCGCAGCCCCAGATTCAGAGCGGCTTTGGCAAGGCGCTGAAATTGAATTTGCCCAGGTCCTAATCTGACAACGTGATTTGTCAGGCGAGCGTGTCCCCGGAGTGGACGGCTAGAGAGGGGAGGAGGGGTGGGGGTGGGGGGTGGGGTGGCCTCATACAGGAGGTTACAGACGAGGTGTTACAGGAAGGAATCAAGGAAACTAAGGAGACCAACTAAGGTAAACAAGAAGTAGAGATGAGTTGATTTTCAATCAAATCTCAGAAAAAAGAAATATTTATCTTTCTGATAAAAATCCTAACGTGGCCATTGGTTGAGGTTCCGGTCGGTTAGGCAACCAGAGATGGGTGTAATGAATGGCAAGTGAGGGTGGGTTCAACCACTCGTCCTGCCTCCCTTTTCAGGTAATAAGCCTTGTCCCCTCCCCTAGCCCCTCTGTGGAGGCACTCGTGATTGATCTGCCAACACAAATCAGGGATGGACCTTGAAAGGGGATAAATCGCCACACGGGCTCTGTGCTGTTTGTGAGATAATAAACGCACTCACCGCCATCATAAATCCACCAGCCAGGCAGGCAGGCAGTGAAACAGGCAGGTAGGGAGGGCTGTGCCATTGTTTGGGCTGTGTCTCTATCTGTTTCTGTGCTGGCTGTGTCACGCTCATCCCTCCACTCTGGTCCGACAGACAGGACAGGAGGACCTACTGCTTTCAGAGCACTGTAACTAATGCACTGCACCATCAATCTGGAAGAGAGACCCCGGCCACACTGGCCATGCAGAGAGACCCACCGGGGGGGGGGGGTGTGGAGACGGAGTGGGAGTCTGGCACTTACTAACACAGGCCATGCAGAGAGACCCACCGGGGGGAGGGGGGGGGTGGAGACGGAGTGGGAGTCTGGCACTTACTAACACAGGCCATGCAGAGAGACCCACCGGGGGGAGGGGGGGGGTGGAGACGGAGTGGGAGTCTGGCACTTACTAACACAGGCCATGCAGAGAGACCCACCGGGGGAGGGGGGGGTGGAGACGGAGTGGGAGTCTGGCACTTACTAACACAGGCCATGTAGAGAGACCCACCAGGGGGGGGTGGAGACGGAGTGGGAGTCTGGCACTAACTAACACAGGCCATGTCTGATTCGTTTAAAGACTAGCCCTAGTAGGAGCCTACACAAGCATTGTGGAAAAGTTGTATTTGTGGGTATTGTACACTTGGAAGGACTCGGAAAGAAGAGTACTGACAAAAAGAAGAAACAGTAGTTACATACTCAGGCACCGTGTAATGCAGGGTACAGTATCTATTTCCTGAATGTCGAGCGTTTCTGTTTTTCCCTTTATTACCTTAAAACTCCATAGAAATAATAACAAAAGCTGACTTGTTGTTGGTGGCTGGCACCAGATAGGGAGCGACAACAAGGAGATTCAACATTGGGGTGCTGTTGTCAGTGACAGTGAGGTGACAGAAAGGAGAGAGAGAGAGGGAGGGGAGAGAGGAGAGATGAAAGAAGACAGAAAGAGAGAGGGGTGGATGGGGAAGGAGTGCAGGTGCAGCTTCTTGCGGCTTCTTCACACGTGCCCATTTCAATGAATTTTGATGTCAACGCTCGGGCAAAAAGCTTCCAGCCTGTCATGTCAAACCAATGACAACGTTTTGAAATGAGGAACAAAGCAAGGAGAGAAAATAGACAAGAGATGGAGGGAAAAGGGGAGAAAGAGAGGTTGCCGAAACAAGAGTTGAAATGTGATTTGTTAATGATAAATGTGAATAGTGTAGCAGATTTACCAAAGAAAAGGGATCTTTTTCCAGCCATATAAATCTCCATAAAAGCAGTAGAAGTTCATGTGAACTGAATATGTTTGATATTTCCGCACATGATTTTGACCGCTCTTTGACAGCTCTGGCAGAATGCTAAGCTTTCATCTCCTAGACTGTTGGTTGGTAGGGTTAGCAACGGCCAGTTGGCTATAGGGGCCTGATAGGATGCCTTTACAATAACCCCTACACCGCCTCTGCTCCTCCTCTCTCCCAGACCTATCCAAACACATCCCACTGAAACCAAGTTAAAAAAAGAAAGGAAGCGAGAAAGAGGGAAGGAGAGAGAGAGAGAAAGAAAGAAAGAAAGAAAGAA